>NW_026882911.1:0-43571 GCF_032173495.1 Musca vetustissima
TAAGGTAAATGGTCTACCAAAGTCCCTATATATTTTTCGATTAGCACGAAATTTAGTATAGCATACTGAATTAGGTCTAGAATGATGTGTGCTAAGTTTCGTGAAAATTGGTTCAGATTTAGACATAGCGCCCATATATAGTTTCGCCCGATTTTTAAGTAAATGGTGCTCCCAAGTCTCTGAAAATCATTTGATTTGCACGAATTTTGGCATAGCGTATTGAATTATGTCTAGAATGACGTGTGCTAAGTTTCGTTAAAATCGGTTCAGATTTAGATATAGCTCCCATATATAGTTTGGCCCGATTTTAGGTAAATGGTCTACCAAAGTCCCTATATATTTTTCGATCCGCACGTAATTTGCCATAGCCTACTGAATTAGGTCTAGAATTATGTGTGCTAAGTTTCGTGAAAATTGGTTCAGATTTAGATATAGCTCCCATATAGTTTCGCCCGATTTTTAAGGTAAATGGTGCTCCAAAGTCTCTGAAAATCATTCGATTTGCACGAATTTGGGAATAGCTTATTGAATTAAGTGTAGAATTATTCCTATATATATTTTCGTCCGATTTTTAGTAAATTGTGCACTAAAGATCCACAGCTAGGTCGATTGACACAAAGTACTAAAACTAATATAAATTATTCTCTGGCAAGTTTGCTTCATATCGGTTCAGATATAGATATATCGTACCTTCCATATATAATTTCGACTTATTTATTGAAATTAAATTTTAAACATGGCAGCATACCGAATAGCGCGTGTCAAGTTTGCTTTATATCGATTTACACAAATCTGTCCCACTGTGCGCAAACGACTCTTAACTTGCCCAAAAAGAAATTTAGCATAGGTTCCAGAAAGACATAAAAAGTTCGTTCAGTTTCATGTCAAAATTTCTTCAAAAGGTAAAGGGTATCATATAGTCGGCCCAGTCCGACTTTACTACATTCCTTACTGGTTTGTATTGTTCTCCCCAAATTATTATGAAGCGAAGTAGAATTGTGAAACATGGAGGAAGAATAATAACGACAACAACAAGTACCATGAAAATATTTTGTGATTCGTAACGGAAGAGACTGTCAAAATAACATAAAATTATATACGTATGTGTGTACTAATAATAAGAATGCGAATCATACAAGTTGAAATGTTGTGTCTAAACGTAGCTTATTTGTTATACGGAGAACGAGGGACGTGTATTGAAGTACATTTCTCAAACTAAATTCAAATTAATCGAAAAGTATGACTCTCCAATGTAACAGAATGAAAGGACATTTTTCCAACTTTTTAAAATATTTTTCCCATATTATTGGAATCACAATTAAAATTTTATATATACGACAGGAAGTATCACTTGGAAAACAATTTACAAATTTACACGCCATATTTTTTATAGCCACCCTCGCAATTATTCTTTTTTTTGTAGCTTTCAACAAGTGTGTCATTCATTGTCAGTCGTCTGTTGTGCGTCATGCCAGCCAGCACCAGTTTCCAGTTTTGGCACGTTATATTTTCACAAGGATTTTCGCTAGACTATATACTTTCATTCCCCTCACTCTCATCAAAACAACAACCATCCGAAAGGAAGTGAATTATGGGTATGTTTATTTTGACATTTATATGCCATTCTTTGCTAAATAAAATTTTTCTGCGTTGTAATCATCAGTGATGATCACACTAACATCACAACAAGTAAGTAAGTGAAAATAGTACAGCTCAGATACTACGGGTAGATGAAATTTAAATAAAATCGTTGATTTTATTTTTGTTGTCTAAATAAAAACATAGAGACGAGGAAGAACAAATGTGTATGCCGCATACAAACATGTTATGCTGGTTGAGTTAATTTTGAGGAAATTTTAAAGGGTTGTATTTTATAAGAAAATAGAAAAAATTTATATAATCATGCCTAATCATGTATTTATTTTAAGGTTTAGAGGTTCTTTATTGTTTCTTTATTTGTTTTAGAATTTCAATAACACTGGTGAAAAATTCCTTTTGAGTATAAAAATTCGAGTATATTAAGGATCCTGAAGAAAGTATTCGCCAAAATCCAAGTTTTTGACCTGATGAATTTTTTGTTGCTAACCGTGTCGTTTATGAAGGAAACGTACGAACGACGATGAAGCGAATGAGGAATATCTTTGTGAAACATATTCTCATATAATATCGAGTACTTGTGCGACTTTTTCGTCCTTATTTTCTAAGACTTTTTGGTTCATAAGATTTTAGATTACGTCCCATAAACAAGAAATAGATTTTCGTCTTCACATTTTCATCGCTCTTTCCGCTTCTATCATGCCTAATCATGTATTTATTTTAAGGTTTAGAGGTTCTTTATTGTTTCTTTATTTGTTTTAGAATTTCAATAACACTGGTGAAAAATTCCTTTTGAGTATAAAAGTTCGAGAATATTAAGGATCCTGAAGAAAGTATTCGCCAAAATCCAAGTATTTGACCTGATGAATTTTTTGTTGCTAACCGTGTCGTTTATGAAGGAAACGTACGAACGACGATGAAGCGAATGAGGAATATCTTTGTGAAACATATTCTCATATAATATCGAGTACTTGTGCGACTTTTTCGTCCTTATTTTCTAAGACTTTTTGGTTCATAAGATTTTAGATTACGTCCCATAAACAAGAAATAGATTTTCGTCTTCACATTTTCATCGCTCTTTCCGCTTCTATGCGATAATTGGACTGAAATCACTCCAAAACTTGGCCTGGTCCGAAATTATGCTTTTGGGTTCTTAACTTATTCGCCGAGGGGCTTTCATACCCAAAAGGTATTTCAGCCCTTTTGATAATGGGAACATGAAAATATCTTCAAAAGGCAGGTTTTATTATTGGATATACAACATAGACCTAAAGTTCAAAAGTCAGGCGATGGCAGTTATATGATACCGTTCACCACCTTGGTTATATAAAAGAAAGACGTAACTCCATAGGAGAATGTCTTAGATCCCCGGCCGAAGTCCGGTACCCAGAAAACGATTATATTTAACAGGATATTCTGTTGCGTAGCCGATGTTGGTGTATGTCCATAAGAGAAAATATCGCTTTGTAGGAGAAACAAATGGGGGTTATATGTAAATACTAGCATATGCCCGCTACTTCGTTAGCGAATGTGGGAGATATTTTATAATGTATTAACATATTATTTTAATTTCACAGAAAACTGCATATGTCAATACAAGCAATCCACAGATTATTATCGGCTGTAAATTAAATTTGAGTACCATTTAGTACCAAATTTCATGATTCGAGCTCTAAAGGTTCATCCAAATCCAAATTTTATCAAATTTATTTCCATTTAGCACACATTATTTCCATTAGAACACACCTCAACCATCCAACAAAACTTCTTGCATACCAAGATCCTAAATCCACAATTTAAATTGTACCAAATTTACTACACAGTAGTACGAATTTCCAAAACTTCCTACCTAACCAAAGCCTACACCCCCACAGTGATCTTAAATCCAAGTTTGAAGATTTCAACTCGATCGGTTCATCCACAAGTCAAATTGTACCAAATTTAGTACAAAGTATTACGATTTTCCAAAACTTCCTACGTACCCCAATCCAACTCGTCCACAGTGATCCTAAATCCATGTTTCAGGATTTCAACACTATCGGTTTATCAACAATTCACATTGTACCATATTCAGTACACAGTAGTAGAAATTTCCAAAACCACCTATTTACCCCAAACCTACACAACCACAATGATCCTAAATCCAAGTTTCAGGATTCCAACTCCATCGGTTCACCCACAATTCAAATTTTACCAAATTTAGTACACAGTAGTAACACTTTGCAAAACTTTCTTTATACCCCAATACTACGTCTCCACTTACTTACTTAGGTGGCTTGTGACAGAACTTTCGTTCCATAAGCCGAGCTTAAAAAAGATTTCCAGGCGTGTCGGTCTTTTGCGAAGTTTTTCAAATTTGAAAGATCATATTCGGCAATGTTGTCTTCTACTTGATCTTTCTATCGAATTCGTGGCCTTCCCCTTCTGAGTGAACCATCAGCTGGTTCGATTTTATATGACTTCTGGGCTGGGGCATCTTCATCAGCAACGTACACAGGATTTCTTTTCGGGGGGGGGGGGGGGGGGGGGGGGGGGGCCCGGGCCCCCCGGGCCGCCCCCCTGCGTACGTCCCTGATCTTCATCCATTCTCACAACATGGTACAAACCATGGTTCATTCAACGGCGATATTCACCGTCAACGCAGATCGGCCTATAGATCTTTCGGAGATTTTTTCTCTCAAACACTCCAAGAGTCGCCTCATCTGCGGAAGTACTCATGCTTCAGATCCATATAACAGCAAGGGTAGTATCAGCGTCTTGTAGAGTGTGAGTTTGGTCTGGCGAGAGGTGGCCTTTCTTTTGAGTTGCTAACTCAGACCATAGTAGCATTTGTTGGCTAACACTATTCTCCTCCGGATTTCAAAGCTGATTTTATTAGTTTTGTTTATGGCGGTATCGAGGTATATAAAATCGTTCACTACCTCGAAGCTGTAGTTTTCAAGTTCCACAGTTGGTCCGAGTCTACTGGACGTCTTTCGTCCACTTTGGCAGACTCCTTCTCAATTCGTTCAAAGGTGGCTGTTACCGCTCGCAATGTTCGACCCATTATGTCGATGTCGTCGGCGTAGGCGAGTAACATGTGCTGTTTGGTGTACAGAGTGCCATTTCAGTTCACATTTGCATCTTGTATGACCTTTTCCAGCAGGATGTTGAATAGGTCACACCACAAATTGTCACCTTGTATGAATTCTCGTTCGGTATTGAAGGGCTGCGAGAGGTCCTGTCCTACTTTAACTGCTGACATTGTATAAGTTAAAGTGATCCTGCATAGTTACAGGAATGCCAAACGCAAACATGGCTTTAAACACTCTAAACGGATAGGGCTGTCGAACGGGGCCTATAGTCGACGAATAGGTGGAATGTGTCGATGTGTTTTTCGTGGGTTTTTCCCGGATCTTGCGCAGAGTGAAAATCTGTTCAATTGTGAATTTACCAGGCGTGAAGCCGGATTGGTATGGTCTAATAATTTCAATTGGCTTCAGTCGTTCACATATCACGCAGGATACCACTTTATATGCGATGGGAAGAAGACTTATTCCCCTGTAGTTGGCACATATTGTCTTGTCTCTTTGTTTTTGTGCATGGGATACAGGATGCTGAGGTTCCAATCATTGGGCATGCATTCCTCTAGCCAAAGTATACAAATGAGCTGATACATGCTCCTGACCAGCTTCTGATCACTGGTATTGCATATTTCTGCTGGAAATCCATCGGCACCTGCTGCTTTATAATTTTTCAGCCGATTAATGGCAACACTGACCTCATCTTGGCTAGGTGGTATACAATATATGTCATCATCACTTATTGGTTAACCGCAACTAGTTGAGCTCAGCACGCGGTCTGTATCTGTCATCAGGATTCCTTCTTCATCTCTACAGGAGGATGTGCCTGCACCAAAACTTTCGCTTTGGTGTTTTATTCGATGGTAAAATTTCCGGTGTTCTTTTTTTCTGAAAACTCGTTTCTACTCTCTCCCTCTCCCCCGATAATTCTCCATCGCATTACGTGTTATTACTGTCTGCGTTTTTCGCCTCAGTAGCATTACGACACTCCTGATCGTACCACTTGATGGTCCTCTTTGGTACCCAAGTGTTGCTTTTGCTGCAGTTTGTAGGGAGTGGGCAATTCTCTGCCATTGTGCTTCTATATAATTATCGGGACAATGAGTGCTTTCGTCAAGCAGTTGGGTAAGTTGAGCGGAGTAGGCTTCTGCTATATGTTATGTGTGCAGCTTTTCGACGTCGAGTTTCCGTGTTACATTAGATCGCACCTTTGCTGCAGCATTAAGACGAGTGCGAACCTTGGCTAACATAGGGTAATGGTCCGAATCGATATTCGCTCCCCGGATGGAGGGGACTTCTAAAATACTGGATGATTGCCTTCCGTCTATCACAACATGATCGAACTCGTTGTTCGATCGAAATGCAAGTAGCCTTGTGTATATCGAGATGCTTGAATCTGGTGTTGCTAACTACCATATTTTTTTGCTGCCGCGAAGTCAATCAACCTAATGCCGTTTTCATATGTTTCTTCATGGAGGTTGAATTTTCCGATGGTGGGACCAATGATATTTTTCTTCCGATTTTTGCACTAAAATCTCCTAGCAGAATTTTAATGTCATGGCCACGGAAACGGTCATATGCCGTTTCTAGGCGCTCGTAAAATATGTTTTTGGTCTGTTCATCTTTATCTTCGGCCGGAGCATGGGCGCAAATGAGACTGATGTAGAAGAACTTCGCTTTTATACGAATTACAGCAATTCGCTCATCTACTGGAGTGAATGTGGAGAAGAGGTCTTTCATTCTCTTATTAACCATAAATCCGCAGCCAAATTCATGTCTCTCAGCTATCATGATGGCGTAATCATCGGATTTACTTACGCCTGTCTCTTTCCTTCGCATTTCCTTTGAGGCAATAATATCGGCTTTGTACTTCTTGAGTACATCCACTAAAGCGATCACTGCTCCAGTTCTGTACAAAGTGCGCACATTCAAAGTGTTGATTCGCAGATCGTGATCCTTTATACGTTTGCGGGGGTGGGTTTGTTTTTTTCTTTGCTTTTTCATAGTAGGTTGGGTTTTCCGAGAGTGGGCAACTAACCCGACGCCTCAACCCTTTTTTTTACAATTCGTATGGGTGAACTCGCGGCACATATTAGCTCACTATTTCATCGGGTGATGAATATGACAACCGAAAAATTTCGCCTGCTATTGAATAATATGACTGGGGGAACACGTGGTTTCAATAAGAAAGCTTTGGTGCAAGAGACATTTTTTACCTTTCTTCAAATAATCCCCAACTATAGAGGTCTGCTAATTTGCTAGCATGATACTACTCTTCCTGTTTCGCTATTTATAGCCACATTGATATTATAACCGTTACCATATGAATTTTCCTGTTTTTCCACATCAAATAATACCATATAAATATCCATGACACATTGTGTCAACAAAAAAATTCGTGCTATTTATATATCTAATCGTGATTAATTTTTTTGTTTGCCTTCCCTTTCTATAAATTAGCCAATCACACCTTTATCACATTAGCTGCATATATTTACAATATATAGAACTAGAAAAAAAGTTTATTTTTATCCTCGGCCTCCCCATGGACGACGTATATTATCACTCGCTTGTGGGTGTAACGCAACCAACCAGCCAACTTGAACCACATTCCGTGTATACTTCCGTTTGGCATTTACGGCACTTCATTTCAAAATGAACTTTACAGATTTGTTTTTTCTTTTTTTTTCCTACTACAAAGCGTGTTTGTGATTGGCATCCGTGGGGGTGCATAAAACTACATCAGCAACAGCAATAACAACAACAACGACAGCCAGCAACAACAACATCAACGTAAATACGTTGTAAAAGAAGTGAAGATAATTGTTGAAATTTAATTAAGTTGATTAAATTTATTTCAATTTTGTTACACGCATCGCATGGGACGCGACGCAGGGATGGAGGGATGTATAACGAATGAAAAATAAATGATGTTTCGTTTTGTATGGAGTTTATGTGATTTAACAAAAAATATATAAAAACCCGGTACTCTTGAGCTATTATTCATCAGGGAATTATGCAGCTATACAACAGGTATATTAAGTGGGGGAGTAAAGTAAAGCAATACATCGAATGATTTGCATTATTTTGCAAGAATGTCACTGGAGACGTATAGCGATACATTTTAATAAATATTACTTTCAGCGAAACGAATTTGTTTAAAACTTTAAAGAAAAAGGAATTACCACTGCGCTTTAATGTGATTGTGGTTTTATAAAAATCCATATTGTACAGATTCATATGATATTGATGGCATTGCATTCTGTTCCTCCATTTTGAAAACATTGCCGTTAAAGCCGTTATAGAGACATCAATTTAGGTTACCTAATTTCTGGATTTGTGAATATGAAAAGAGATAAATATATATGAAAATAGATAAAAAACTTAGTTCTTTTTATCCTCAGCCTCCCCATAGACATGTGACACTTGCTCGTGGGTGTAACGCATCCAACTCCAACCACAATGCAAAAAAAAAAAAAAAAAAAATAAATAAATAGGAAATTCAAAGCTATTCCTGTTTTTGCTTTTATACCCTACACAACTAGGTTGTCAGGGTATTATAGCTTTGTGCAGCCCAAAAGTTTGTAACGCCGCGAAATATTAGTCCTAGACCCACCTTCAAGTATACCGATCGTCATATTTCGACTAGCTGAGTCGATCTAGACATGTGTGTCCGTTCATCCGTCCGTCTGTCCATTATAATTTGTAAACACGATACAGGCCACAGTTATGGACCAATCTTCACGAGATTTTGCATGTAGGATGGGTTCTTGCCAATGAATACCCCTATTGTTTATGGTATAGATCAGTTAATATTTAGAGGATGAAATGGACCAAATACTTAATTTTTGTCAGTTTTTCTGGTCGCTCCAGAGGTCGCAATTATGGCCCGAACATCGCAATTTTTAACTGGGAGAAGGGAATTGGGCCAAAGAATAACGATGGCTGTTTTGATAAAGATTGGTCAATATTTAGCGGGTCAAATGGACCCTGACTTTTATGTGAAAATTACAAAATTTGTATTCTATGGCGTATATATTTGCCCCTGAAGGGCAAGGAAGGATGTACTCGGATGTGGATGCTACACTTAAATATTTACATGTGCTTATGTATTCAGATATTATTTATTTGGGATTGAGATCTGCTTCCCCCAAATAAATATTATAACTGTGTTTGGCATAATGTAGCCTTTTTTTGGTGGACGAATCTGACAGTTCTTTATAAGTAAAATGTCGTTAAGTTTAGTCGGGACGAACTTCTTATACCCTCCATTATAAGGTGGCACCTTCACAAGTATATTTGACTGGCGTGCCATGACGGACATACATCAATCGACTTCAAATTTTATTTTGATGAAGAATATATGTATACTTTCTGACTCCTCCAGTAAACATTTCGATGTGTTGCAAATTTAATATGCAGAGCATTATTAACGTACATAGGTATGAGGCTTTCTAAGCAAGGATCGGTTAATGGTGAATGGGACCGTAAATAAGCAGAATTGCCGTTTTTATGCCACTGAAAATCCTCAGGAGATTCAAGAAGTGCCTCTTCATGACGAAAATGTCACAGTTTGGTGCGGCTTTAGTGCGAAAACGGTCACTGGGCGGTTTTTCTTCCAAAATGAAAATGGTCATGCTGTTACCATCGCGACATGATGACCAATTATTCGTCGAAAGCGTATGAGGCAGTCCGCCTGACTTCTTCTTGTGGGGATACTTGAAGTCAAAGGTTTACGTTAACAAGCCAAGGACCGTAGAAGAACTCAAGGACATCATTCGTGAAGAAATAGCCGCTATTTCGGCCGAAATGTTGGCAAAAACGATGGAAAATGCAGCAAAAATGGCACAAGACGTCATCAACGCCAGAGGCGGCAATTTGAGAGATATCATATTCAAAAATTGATGTAAACAAATCTACTTGGAACAAATTAAATGATTAACATTGCCAACCGCCAAATTTTTATTTTTATCTTTGGATGGGTACAAATGTACCACGGTTATTGATCTACGTAGTCTTTTTGGTTATTGACCGTAGGGTTAAATAGTTTCCTTTCATTTTGTACAAATACTCGATACAAGGTATATCCCGTATAAGGTATTCCTTAAAAATTACTCCTTCCAAATACTCTTTATAAATACTCGATTGTAGACCAGAAAACGACCTCTTACATTCTCTTTAAAATATCTTAATAAACCACTATAGTAGAAGGTCTACTAAAACTATTAAAAAAATCAAGTACACCCTTAAATAGTATTTAAGAAATCTACAGCGGTATATCTGAACATAGATTTCCAAATGCGAAATCTACGATATTAATTATTCTTTAACAATTTACAATTCTACTCCTGAAAATAGTTTTTCAAACTATTTTAAAGAATTCTCGATTATAGACATGAACATGGACTTTCCAATATCCCTGAATAATCGACTATTGTAGACCTGAAATATTTTTTCCAAACTCACGCTTAAACATCCACAACATAACCTCTTGGGCTACCAAATATTCGTTTAATATCCATCATATTAAACTTAAATATAATATAAATTGCAAGCTTTTTGACCTGAATATATCAATCAAAATATTATGATGACTAATTTAAACCATATAGGAAAATTTAGAAACTTTAAAAATTTTAGGATATAGCCCATATCCGTATTTTCGATCGATAGAGTTGATGTCAACCATCACTTTTTTATACATCCAAACATTCCTTATCTATATATATAAAATAGAAAAAAATTTGTTTGTTTGTTTATGTGTATGTTACCGATAGACGCAAAAACCGCTGAACAGATCTTAATGAGATTTACACTGTATGTCGGGACATGCCCTGAAAGTTATAGCATCAATAGTAAACATACCTCAAATTTTCTGAACATGTAATATGCGTTTATCTTAAGAACGGTTACAGATAACGCCTTCAAAATGTATCTGTATATCGTAGGTGTGAATACACATTATTCATAAAAATATGAGCGAGATAAGATCGGTGGAAGTGCACTCTCCGTTGCATTTAAATAATCTACATGTAGGAAATAATAAATGTTTTGTTTCTAGACTCAAAAACCGTTGAACAGATTTTACTGAGATTTTTACCGCACGTCATGCCATCCGAGGGAAATAATATAGGCAATATAAACTTCCAAAATTTCGCGTGGATGTGGAGTTATCGCATCGAAAGTAATTATACATCAGAACTAATATTCATTTTCTAAGTTATATCTTAAGAAGGGTTACAGATCCCCACTTCAAAATTTGTCTGAGTAACTTGGTTGCTAATACGCATCATCCCTATAAAAGTTGGTGTGGTACGATAGGGGAAAATGTACTCCTCACTGCATTTAATTAATCTAAATATAGAAAATGGAAACTCTTTTGGTCGTTAACACAAAAACCGCTAAATAGATTTTATTGAAATTTTCGCAGTATGTCAGCCAACCCATGTAAGTAAGATAGGCAAGATAAACTTCGAAAATTCCGCGATGACGAGGAATTATAGCACCAACAGTAATCATACCTCTGGACTAATATTAATTTTCTATGCATATATGTGAATATCTTAAGTAAATCGGCTCATAAAATTTTTATGATACGCAGATAATTACATACAAATCTTAAGTGACCAGGAATTAAGGGGACCCCCCCCATTCTCGGGGTCAAATTTTTTGTTGATATAATTCGAATCTACACTGATTAAAGAATGTCTCTACAAAATTTCAAATGAAAATCTCAAGAACTCTTGAAGATATAGCCGAGTTATTGTGTCAGCATCAAGTGACGGCTGAAGGGCATCTCAAACTTTAAACGCGTTTTTCTCTAAACATTTTTTTGCGAATGGCGGGCACGATAACTCAAAAACTAATAATCCAATCGGTTCCAAATTTTGCAACGTATCTCTGGGAGTGTATAGCTCTCGTATGAACTAGGATAAAGCCAATCGGTGAAGATCTTCCTTATTTTTTAACTTGGTTTTTGGTAAAACATCGGTCGATTTCCAAAAATATTTTTTCAATGGTCCCCCATTTTGTTAATTTTAGAGCGAAGTCAATAATCCTAGTTCATACGAGAGTCAGACATATACTCTTTCTAACACCGTTGGAATTTTCGGATTCCGATGTTCCAGTGAGGAGTTATCATGCCCGCCATCAAAAATAAGGACTTTTCTTTAATTACAAAAAACAACAACAAAACAATAACAAAAATTTTTTATAAATTATTTTTCTTCTTTCAAATCTTCAAATATATATGTGCAAAGTTAAAAGCCTTAACAAGCATTGGTATTGATTTACCAGCCCATTGAAAATCTTGAAATATTAAAATCGAGAATGGGTGGGTTTCCCTTAACAAAATTGGTCCAAATCGATAATGTTCGACTGATCATTTTTGGTCCTTTTATGTTATTATCAGTAATGATAAAAACCACCAGTTCAGTAATTCCGCTAACATTTGCTGTTTTTCATCTCTCCATTATCTGCATATTGGAATAAAATGTGTGTAAAATGAAAAATTTT
The DNA here is from genome assembly GCF_032173495.1 of Musca vetustissima. Lineage (NCBI taxonomy): Eukaryota > Metazoa > Arthropoda > Insecta > Diptera > Muscidae > Musca > Musca vetustissima. The sequence goes on from NW_026882911.1 coordinate 12,174, forward strand.
TGACAATTTAATTTTTACATTTTGTCAATTTGTGAAAAAAAAATAAAATTTGGATTTTTTAATTTTAAAAATTCAAATACCATTAAAGAAATAGACTATGAATTCAACATGGGAGATATCCAAAAGAGAAATGCTGATTGTGGAATAAAAGTTATAAAAGTTCGAAATCTGTGGTGGCTTATAATTATAGCTGATATATTTCGAGGATGTATAGAGGAAATGACTAACTCAAATGCCACAAATTCTATATTCGGTCTTCATCATGGTTTCTTAAGAATGACATTACTATATCTAGGCTCGGTAATTATATTATACTGATATTACACTACGAAATACCTAGAAATAGTTTTCGACGTTAACTATCCAAATTTCATCCAATTCGAATTATAAATGCGACCTGTATTTTGTTCACAAAAATACATGGGCGGACAGACGGAAGGACGGACATGCGTAAATCGACTCAAAAAGTGATTCTATGCATATTCTCAAAAGGAACCATGGGTCTATCTCGATTCTTTTTGCCTGTTAAAAAAATATATACACAATATAAATTTTGTTTTTTTACACACATAATTCTATGTCCACTTTACCCGCTAAATATTGTTCTGAAGTTCATAATTTTTAACTTCCGAAGATTTTACAAAAATGTCGCTCATAAGATTTTAGATAGTGCCTCAAAAATAAAAAAATTAAATTTGAATATTTTTTTCCTACATTTTTTCTCGTGGTATTCCTCATTCGATTTGAATGAAAATAAGGACGAAAAATACGCACAAAGGCTCGAGATAGAAAGAGGATATATTTTACAAAAATATTCCTATTCGATTTGAATTTAAAACTCAGAAATATTCTGCAATAGTCGCCAACAAAGATGTAAAACTTTTTTTTAACAAAGAAATCAGCAAAAAAATATTTATTGCGCCAGAACTTCATAACTCCAAAAGTTCCTTCATTTTTGGGAATATAAAAAAGTCAGTGGGATCCAATTCCGGTGGAAAACGTTGTTGAGGCTTGATAACGATTTCGTTCTTGGCCCAAAACTTACGATCGAACCAATGATTGGCTTTTCTCAAATTTCTTTTGAATCTGACGAATTGCTTCGCGCAAATTTATCAGCCCTCGTATATTGTTTGACTGTATTATTTTTTTGCATGTTGGCAATATTGGACTTGTAAGTATGAAAGAAAGTATGACATTTATTTCACGAAGTTTACCAATTATACACCATCGTTTTTGCAGCAAGCGAAAATGCCGCGTTGTCGACTATGCCAATTACAATCCGTCATACATTCTACACAAATGTTAAGGAGATAGGTATTCCATTGAATTGATTTTGCAATGCTTCTATGAAATCCGCAAATTCGCCGTACACTCTTTGTTGTTCCCATTTCATTGATTTTTTCCAACTTATAACATCCCACCATTTCCCATGCTCGAACAAAAAACAACAACTCTAACTAACGTGTGTGTGTAAAGCATAATCTCATGTAAGAATGTTGGAACCAGTTCCGCATTGTTTTTACGCAACATAAATACCGTTCACTTGGTGATGCTCGTAGCATCAATTTTAGTTTTTGACTTGTTGAGAAGAATAAGAGAGTAGACGAGGCCGCTAAAAGAATTCACAACAAAGCAAAGCCGACAATACTAAATCACTAAAAAATCGCACGCAGGCATAACAACACAACCTCCAACTACACAAACGAGCATACATACCTAAACGAGCACTACAAAATCATATTACGAGAGAATATGTCATTTCAAGGAATTTTGAGAATTTCAACTTCAAAAGCATAAATCTTTCAAGCAGCTCTAAGTCAGCGTCAGCAAATACGACCAATGAGAGTACTGAATGTTTAAAATCCCATTCGCATAGCTGTTAGTTTGGTATTTACAAAAGGGTGTAAAGAGAATGTTCTCCTTTATAGTTATAGTCAATAGAATGCTGTCAGGCGACTACTGCTACTACTACCTTTGTTAGCTTTGATGTCGAGCTATTCACCTTTGTTTCCATTTCTGCCTTTGGGCAGACATTTCATACTCAAAGAGGAAATTCACAGAATAACGAGATAATTTCAAGCATCATATCCAATATCTATGCTCCATATGTATATTAGTTTCGATATTAATTTATTAGATGTAACTATGATACGTTAGCAAAAAGACATATATAGAAAGTAAAAAGGATTTTTTTTGGCTTGAAATCAGAGGAAGTTGCAAATGGGATTTGGAAGAGATTTCCATTAAAGGTAATGGCAAGATATTCTTCGTTATGGCTGGAAGGATTTTCCAGAAAAAAATACAATAGATACGATATATTGAATTTACAAAATAAAAATAGTTATATTTGCAGATACTGTAGAAACTATGTGATAAAACTAGTAAGAATAGGCTACAAAACGGTAGAAATTCTTAGTTGGCTTGCACATGATAATTTCTTATAAATATTGGTTGGGCAAAAATAAATCCATTATTTTTATATGAAGTATAGGTCTTAATTTAACATGCTTCGGAATGTCCGATTTGCTTCGGAATGTCCAAAAATACACCGTTTTTATACCCTTCACCACACTGTGGTACAGGGTAATATGTCTTTGTGCATATGTTTGTAACAGACAAAAGGAAACGAGATAGACATATGGTTCCGTTTGAGAATATGCGTAGAATCATTTTTCAGTCGATTTATGCATGTCCGTCTGTCTGTCCATGTTAAATTGTAAACAAAGTACAGGTCGCATTTTTGATTCGAAGTGGATGAAATTTGGCACAGCTCATTTATTTGGCCCAAGGACGAACGCTATTGAAATTGGGAAAAATCGGTTCAGATTTAGACTTAGCTCCCATATATATTTTCGTCCGATTTTAGGTAAATTGGGCACCAAAGCCCCTATATATCCTTCGATTTGCACGAAATTTCACACAGCGTTCTGAATTAAGTCTAGAAAGATGTGTGTTAAATTTCGTGAAAATCGGTTCAGATTTAGATATAGATATAGATAGATATTAATGGTGCACAAAAATCCCTATATATCCTGCGATTTGCACGAAATTTGGTATAGCGTAGTGAATTAAGTTTGGAACGATGTGGGCAAACCACAGCGTTCTGAATTAAGCCTAGAACGATGTGTGTTAAATTTCGTGAAAATCGGTTCAGATTTAGATATAGCTCCCATATATATTTCCGTTCGATTTTATGTAAATGGTGCACCAAAATCCCTATATATCCTTCGATTTGCACGAAATTTGGTATAGCGTACTGAATTAAGTTTGGAACGATCTGCGTAAAATTTCGTGAAAATCGGTTAAGATTTACATATAGCTTCCATATATATTTTCGACCGATTTTAGGTAAATAGTGCACCAAAGTCCCTTTATATACTTCGATTTGCACGAAATTTGGCACAGCGTTCTGAATTAAGCCTAGAACGATGTGTGTTAAATTTCGTGAAAATCGGTTCAGATTTAGATATAGCTCCCATGTATATTTCCGTCCGATTTAAATTTACATTAAATCGGTGTACCAAAGTCCCTATATATCTTTTGATTTGCACGAAATTTGGCATAGCGAACTAAATTAAGTCTAGAATGATGTGTGCTAAGTTTCGAGAAAATCGGTTCAGTTATGATATGGCTCCCATATTTCGCCCGATTTAATGTAAGTGGTATTTGGTATATCGTACTGAATTAAGTTTGGAACGATGTGTGCAAAGTGTCGAGAAAATCGGTTCAGATTTAGATATAGCTCCCATATATATTTTCGACCGATTTAATGTAAATGGTTCACCAGGGTCCCTATATGTCTTTCGATTTGCACGAAATTTGGCACAGCGTACTAGTTTGAGTCTAGAATGATTTGTGTAAAATTTCTTGAAATTCTGTTCAGATTTAAATATAGCTTCCATATTTATTTTCATCCGATTTTATGTTAATGGTGCACCAAACTCCTCATGTTGACATGAAATTTTGAACAACGTATAAAATTTAGCATAGAATGACGTAGTTGAGTTCTGTAGAAGTTCAGATATAGTCCATATAAATTTTTGACCGAGTTCGTTTTCATTGGTCTCCAAATATTCAACGGGTGCCCGATTGATTTTTTTTAAATCGATTTAAATATTTTTGTCCCATTGGAACCATCGATTGGCATGCTTATGGATTGATCTAAGTCGGTTCACATTTAGATAAAATTCACATTAATGGCCCTTCTGTTAGGATGCATCTGTTTTATATACTCATAGTGGTGAAGGTTATCATATAGACGGCCCCGCCCGACTTTACTACTTTCCATACTGGTTATTTTTTAAATAGTGTAATATAAAAAATCGACCTCTATATTTACCATAGGTCTATATAGCTATCATTATCCTTGAAAAAATATTTAGTTGTTTGAAATACCCCGACTGCAATTTTGATTATACTAGAAAAAATAGTATCAGAAAATAGTCTAGTTGTTATTACAAATAATCGTGTAAACATATTCATTCCAAACCTAATTCTACTTGTTATATATTATCATTACATTCACACTCCCCAAGGGCCATTTGATAAGTACTATAATGGGAATTATCCTTTTAACCAAATACCACTTACACTGTCATGGTCCATCATTATCATAAAATCAGAAATTGCCTATTTTGCCAGCAAGAGAATAATATAACTGACACATAATTATTATGTGCCATTTTCATTTGTACACCCTCGCACAGCTTGTCATCATCAATATATAAAAATAGTAAAAGCGGATGAATTGTTGTACTCGTTCTGGGAAAGAATATAAAGAACATTCTTCGACAAAGGCAACAAAAAGAGTTTTCAACACAACATCAATGCCATCAAGTAATGTTTTTTACTTCGCATTTCATTATCTCAAATAATTATGTAAAAATGTGGGAAGTTCATTTTATGTAACCGACACATACTCGTACATACATATTTACACTCATTAACGTTATAAATAAATTATGCTTTTAAACGTTTCATTTGTTTGTGGAACATTTTGGATGAATGAATGTGGGATTTTGGGTAATTTTAATAATTATTTTTAAAAATGTAATTTCGCAAAATGAAAATCCCACTACTTTCTTTATAAAAACGTCATAGAAAGAAATGGAAACTCAGCACTTAAATTTGGAAGTTAAATATAAAGAAGTCGAAAGGTGAAAATTGATCTTGAATATAAAATTTAATAATACCCATAAAATACTTAATAAATTTAAAAATTCAATTTCCTTCCATAATACCACACTACTTCGATAAAACAAATAGAATTGTATCAACTCAGATTTTAATAAATTCCATATTTTTGTATGCAAATGAAACACTAAAAAAAACTGGACACACAACCATGACGATGATGTTGAAATAATGAAGTCAAACATATATATGGTTTTATCAGATTCTTTTTTGCCATTGCTGTTGTTTGGTTTTGCCATAAACCATTAACAACAAATGATGCCGGATATTTTCCAATCAAGTAGTAGTCCTTTGATGTTTGTTCTTTGGTATTGTTTCAACAACAACAACAAAAACCCACAAAATGTAATTAATTTCCATTAATGGTTATTTGGTTGGCCATTTTCTAAGAACTTCATGGGAAAAAAGTTTGTTGTTAACAATTTCTTGGTATTACTTTAATATTATACTACCATTTGTGAAATATTAAACACTGTATTTCATTTATTAAAATTTTCGGAATCCCTAACAGTTTGTTGAACAATTTAAAAAAAAATGAATAATAACGTTTTCTTAAAATTGTTAATAAATGTTACAGGGATATGTGCCGTAGGAAAAGGTTGCTTGAAATGATAAATTATAGATATAGTATACATATATTCTAATTTAATTATACTTCTATACGAATGAAGTAATTTCATTGCCAAAAGAAAGTGACAACTCCAAATAAATTTGTTTCGATCTATATAATGGGGCGTATGACTAACATGAATGTACTTAATATTACTTATACGACACATGTATATCCTATACTACAATTTAAAACCAATAAGCTAAGTTCAAAAGTCGGACGGGCCGACTTCACCACTTTGGGTACATGCAAGACATGTTAATATCTACAATATCCTGTAGAAAGAACGGTCATAGAATCTTTGGAGGACCATTGAGATGAAATCGGGCGAAATTAAATGTGCTTTCTAGATAAATATTTGAACCAATTGAAAAACCCCATACACATACCATTCTGAAATCAATGAAAAATTGCATGTCAAACGGACAGTCTTGGATTCTTTGGTGTACTATTTGTATGAAATCGAGCCAAATTATGTATGGGAGCAATATATACACACATGGACCTAATTGAGTAACCGTTGCACACACCATTTGTTTTTTGTAATCACTATATTCAATTCAATACCCTCTACCAAATTTCGTGTCATCACCATTTATATCAAAATCTGAACCGATTTCAACAAACCTTATCACGCATCATTTTTTTCTCAATAGCATTCGCTATGCAAAATTTTACTCAATCAATCATTCACAAAAAATCGGACGGAACTACATTTAGGAGCTATATCTAAATCTGAACCGATTAAAAAAAAACTTCGCAGACATCAGTCTGGATCTAATACAATACGCTGTGCAAATTGTTGTCCCAATCGGGCAAATATTGGGAGTTCGGTGTATCATTCACATAAAATCGGACGAAACTATATTTAGGAGCTATATCTAAATCTGAACCGATTTAAAAAAAAACTTCGCAAAAAAAAAAAATATTCGCAAAAGACATCGGACAAATAAATCTAATAAAATCGGATGAAATTATATATGGGAGCTATATCTAAATCTGAACCGATTTTAACTTAACTTCGCACACATAAGCATGGACCTAAATCAGTAATCTGTGCAAATTGTTGTCCCAATGGGACAAATATTGGGAGTTTGGTGTATCATTCACAAGAAATCGGACGAAACTATATTTAGGTGCTATATCTAAATCTGAAACGATTTCAACTTAACTTCGCAGACATCAGTATGGACCTAAATCAGTACTCTGTACAAAATTTTGTGCCAATCGGACAAATATTGGGAGTTTGGTGTATCATTCACCAAAAAAATCGGACGAACCTATATATGGGAGCTATGTCTAAATCTGAACCGATTTTAACAAAATTCCGCACATATAAGCATGGATTTGATTCAGCGCGCTGTGCAAAATTTTGTTTCAATCGGACAAATATTGAGAGTTTGGTGCACCATTTACATAAATCGAACGAAAATATATATGGGACCTATATGTAAATTTGAACCGATTTTCTCCAAACAAATGGGCTGCGACAATTTTCACCCAATTAGGAGCATAAATGCGACTTGTAAATTGCTCATAAAAATACATGGACAGACGGACGGGCGGACATGCATAACTCGACTCAGAAAGGGATTCTATGCATATTCTCAAAAGAAACCATGGGTCTATCTCGATTCCTTTTGCGCGTTACAAACATATGCACAAAGACATAATACCCTGTACCACAGTGTGTTGGAGGGTATAATTAGAAATTCGTGCTGTCATTAAATATTTACATTAAAAAGGTTTATCGGGAAAGTTGAAAGTGCTCCTTCATATGCAACAGTAACAAATTGGGTTGCAGAGTTTAAACGTGGTCGTACAAGCATTGAATATGAACCACGTAGTGGACGTAAAAAAACAGCAACAACAACTAAAGAAATTGTAGCGAAAATGCATGATATGGTATTAAATGATCGACGAATAAAAGTGCGTGAAAGAGGAAGTGCCCCAAAGAAGGCAAAAACAATTCAATCGGCTGGTAAGGTTATGGTTACAGTTTTTGGGATTTCAAACATATTTTATTGATTGGCTATCTGCAAAATAGTACAACAATAAATTCAGAGTACTATTGCAACCATTTGGATCAATTAAATGTACATATTCATTAAAAAAATTGCAATGCAAGAAAAAGATCATGATCGCTTGGTGCCAAGTCTGGAAGCATTAAAACTTCCCAACCAAATTCCCGAAGTTTCTGGCGAGTCACTGTAGATGTGTGTGGCCTAGCTAACACATTTCGTTTACACGTCAATTCTTGTGCGAGAATTTTTGGCCAATAACAAAATTCTTGCCATACTCAATCGATCGTATTGATAGGTCTGGGACCACTGATTTTTTCTTCTTGCCAAAACTAAAAACACACATGAAAGGAGAGTGTCTTGCTATGATCGAGGAGATACATAAAGTGACCTTATTGGTTTATTTTTGATCAGACCTCGTACCTTGGTATTTTCTTCATTGCTTTATTTTAAGTTAAACTAAATTAACTCACATTCAAACTCGCACACATGCAGAGTAATTATTTTGTTCACAAAACTAAAACAAAAGCCATTTTTACTTTTCGAAATTTCCAGAATTCTACCAATTATTCATTACTACTAATAGTAAATTTACAACAGGTTACTTTAATTAAAATACAAGTAATGAATGGATTTACGAACTGCCATGGAAATTTAAAATTTTAACTCGAACAAAAATCGCCATTAATTACTAACCCTTCTTAAATAGTAATTAGAAATGAAATTTATTTCCAAATAAATATTATCAACAAATGATTGAATGAATGGCGGATAGAATGAAATGATATAATTAAATGAACGATGCAATGGATGATTGAACGATGGATGATGGTTGCCCGGTTTAACATTACCAGCTGTCGTATGGAAATTTACCGACACAATGGTCCAGCGGAAGTGTTGAGCAAACAGCGAATTGAATTCGAAATGAGGAATTGCTAACCACCATCATCGCCACAGTGTACATATTGACATTTGGCTACCCCCAATATGGCGTTGGTTTTAGACTGAAACTAAAAAGTTAAAATAAAAACTAAAATACGTAGCGAAAAAAAAAACAAATTTGAAATCACTCAATTTCCGTTCAATTTTAACCATTTGCCACACTCTCTGTGTAAATAAACTCACCGATCACAGAGGATAAGGTGTTGAGCATAAAAGTTCTGTCACAAACATTTTGGATTTGAATGTGGCAGTGGGGGAGGGAGTTATTTAATTAAATAGATTTGTTGAACTTTTCTGTTCTCCCCCCGCAAATGAAGAGTGAACGACGAACGGCAAAGTTAAGGAGAATGTCAATAAATGAACGATTGAATTATAAACTTAGTCGAAAAAGATTTGTTGTTTTAATGGAAGAGAGAGAGAGGGTATGGGTGGGATGAAATGGATGGTAGCAAATGAAGTTTCGTTGAAATCAATGAATAAATAAACAAGTTGTTTTAATTTGACCATTGTGTAGAGAAAATAGGTTAAATTAAAAAAGTTGGAATTTGTTAAGGGTCATATTTGAAGATTAAGTGGGGAATAAAGGACAGGGTATGTTGTGTAGTGTTTTTAATATTATTTGTAAATAACTTGCTATACGAGGTTGGTTCAAATAGTATCGTAATTTTTTTAAGAAATAGCTGATTTGGTCATTATTAATCCCCTATCTAATTAATCACCGGCAAATCGAAAAAAAGGAAAAAAACGTTCTTTGACCCTCTTCGGAGCCATTAATTACCCATTTTTGTGATAAAAAATCCATTACAAAGTAACAGTTTTTGGACGAACTTCGACCTTAAAAAAACTTTCGATCACGACCGAATAGTTCTTGTGTTCAAAATCCCCGATTGTTGACTCCCACATATTAATGAAGAAAAATTCAAGAGTAAATACCTGAGCCTATAATTCAAAATATTAGGTTTCGGAATAAGAAAACCATTATTTTTATATGGACTATAGGACTTAATTTAACATGCTTCGGAATGTGCCAAATATGTACCGTTTTGTTGAATGATTTATTGCCATTTTAAAGGTATCTTTACAATGCCTCTCTAATAGAAGTCCTGATCTCTATTTGCAAAAAACTCTTGTAGTCGATTTTTACGATCCTCCTTCGATACCATTTTTATACCCTTCACCACACTGTGGTACAGGGTATTATGTCTTTGTGCATATGTTTGTAATAGGCAAAAGGAAACGAGATAGACACATGGTTCCTTTTGAGAATATGCATAGAATCACTTTTTAAATCGATTTATACATGTCCGTCCGTACGTCTGTCGGTCCATGTTAAATTGTAAACAAAGTACAGGTCGCATTTATTATCCGACTTGAATGAAATTTGGCACAGCTCACTTATTTGTCCCAAAGACGAACCCTATTGAAATTGGTAAAAATCGGTTCAGATTTGGATATAGCTCCCATATATATTTTCGTCCGATTTAAGGTAAATGGGGTACCAAAGTCACAGCATACTGCATTAGGTCTAGAAAAATGTGTGTTAAGTTTCCTGAAAATCGGTCCAGATTTAGATATAGCTTCCATATATATTTTCGTCCGATTTAATGTAAATATTGCACCAAAGTCCCTATATATTTTTCGATTTGCACGAAATTTGGTATAGCGTAATGAATTAGGTCTAGAATTATGTGTGTTAAGTTTCTTGAAATTCGGTTCAGATTTGTATAGAGCTCCTATATATATTTTCTCCCGATTTTATGTACATAATGCATATAACTTAACCAGTGACAAGTTTATATATATATACATTGCTTTATATAATTTTGTCCCATTGTAAGAAGCAACCCTATATCTGACCATATGAAAAATTTAGTGTAGGTTGCAGAATGACATGTTTTTTGGATCCATTTAATGGTCCTTCAAAAATTCGACGTCCGTTTGGATTCATCTGTTGAATATACCCAAAGTGGTGAAGGGTATCATATAGTCGGCCCCGTCCGACTTTACTACTTTCCTTACTGGTTTAAATAAATTTTGCAAGGCAAGAAAAAGATCATAATCGCTTGGTGCCAAGTGAATGCATTAAAACTTCCCAATCAAGCTCTGGAAGTTTCTGACGAGTTACTGTAGATGTGGCCTTGCGTTGTCCTGGTGGAATACGACACCTCTGCTGCTATTCTCGCCGTTTCTGGCCAGTAGTAAATGGTTTAAAACAGGTTTATGGTCGCTTTTTAATTCCTTCGGCGATCATTTCTCGGATTTTATAAACAAAATTCAAATAATTGACTGTTACAGTATCGGAACCATAAGCACCATTCACAATTTTAGCCGTTTGGCTTGCATTTTCGCCGTTGTCACTTCCATTTTAAACACCTTGTAATTCAGAACTGAATGCAGAAAAAAAAATAAAAACAGCAAAATATTTTTTTTACTGCAAAATGTCACCGTTCCAACGAGAATAAATCTGAAATTGTTTGATCGATACTTTACCTAAAAATAATTGATTTCTTTTTCCCCAACCTAGTATTTTCCCGAGCCTGAATAAGGCGTGAATATATAGCCTCTATTAAACGTGGATTAAAAAAATCTTATTTTTGAAAAAAAAAAATCAGAGCTTGAAATTTGCGTTTTAACATTTTCTCTCTTTTCAGGCAATATAATTTATGAATAAATAGTGGTAAGTAGAAAAATCGTCTTTGTTCTTCACTTCACCTCTCTTTATACCCTACACAACTATGTTGTCAGGGTATTATAGCTTTGTGCAGCCCCAAAAGTTTGTAACGCCGCGAAATATTGGTCCTAGACCCACCTTTAAGTATACCGATCGTCATATCTCGACTAGCTGAGTTGATCTAGACATGTGTGTCCGTCTGTCCATTATAATTTGTAAACACAATACAGGCCATAGTTATGGACCAATCTTCACGAAATTTTGCATGTAGAATGGGTTCTCGCCAATGAAGACCCCTATTGTTTTTGGAAAAGATCGGTTAATATTTAGGGGATGAAATGGACCAAAAACTTTATTTTTGTCCGATTTTCTGGTCGCTCCAGAGGCCGCAATTATGACCCAAACACCGCGAATTTTTGCATGGAGAAGGGGATCGGGCCAACGAATAAGCATGCCTGTTTTGATAAAGATCGGTCAATATTTAGCGGGTCAAATGTACCCTGACTTTTGTGTGAAAAATTACAAAATTTGTATTCTATGGCGTATAAATTTGCCCCTGTAGGACCTATACCCAAAAAGTTCATAGTATGTTCAAGAGGAGTGGTTGACCTTTAAATTGATACCAATTATATGGTCGTATGTACTCAGATGTGGAAGCTACACTTAAATATTTATAGGTGCTTACGTATTCAGATATTATATAGTAACCCAAAACCACACTAGAGGGCGGAAATGTAGCGCTGATCGCTTTGAAAGTTTCCATGAGATTCCAGTTATGGTCAAGGACAACTAATATAACTTTCGATGATGATCAGATAATAATTTTGGGATTAAGTGGACCGAAAACTTAACATTTTGTGTTTAATTTTTTTAAGTCGATCTATAGGCCACAATTGAAGGCCCAACATCACAACATAACCCACGGTAAAGAGAATCTGAACAAGTACAGCCCTCGTCTACTGAATATTAGTAATATTTGTTGACCTTTAGTCAAGTTTCAAGAGGGTGCAAATGACGCAAAGTTAGATTTTCGTGGAAGTTGTGTAGGGTATTATATGGTCGGCCCGTTCGACTATACTGCTCCGCTCACTGGTTTTTCAAATATATTTTCCCAGTTCTTGTTAACTCCTATAAATAATTAAAGAGTTTACGAATATTCCAACACAAAACGCTAATAATTAATAACGTGCTCTCCACACAGATCAATCTTAATTTTAATTATAATTTTCCTTTAGGATTTATTCTCCAATTACAATAATGTGAAAATTTATTTCGTTACGTTCGGTCATGTCACGCAAAATTTTTTATACGGAATTGTGTCGACAGCAACAAATTAGTATTGAAACTGACAAGACTAATTAAAGGCTTCAACAAAAGGATAAACAAGAAGCAGCATTACAACCCACACCCCATGCCCAGTGACCCCATCCTACTAAATAAACTAACAATGGCTATGCCAAACACAAACAAAACAGTTCACCATTTGTCATAGTTCACAGGCCATGAATGGAAAGGTATTTATGTGAATTGTTTTTATAATTTAAATAATTGGCATATTTGAAATTTTCCTTCCTTTCAATAAATAGTTCAAATATTTTTGAAAGACCATAAAGCATATTTCTAAGAAGTAAATAGCCAATTAACCAAATTAAGCCTTGTTAAAGCATTGTTAAGTGACAAAAAGGCTTTATTTTAAGATGTCCTTTATGGTTGCTTGGTTCAGCATCATCGTCAACAGCTTCGTTTTGGCTTTGCAAAATATATTCCTTTAAATTAACAGCTGCTTTGTTGTGGACATTTCAATTAGTCGAAGTGGTGGCATTTCTATGATAGTTTTCCTATTAATATTCATAATCAAATGAATTTTTAATTAACAGCAGAAAAGTGAATGTTAAACATAATGAATAAATATGCTTTGTAGTCGATATGGCGTGCTTTAATCAGTATTGCCCACGGAAGTTGTCTTGGAGACGTAAAGATTGAATGGACTTATGCACATTAATGATTTCCTTTATTGACCTATAGAAAGTTGATTTTCTCTAGGAAAGGAAATATTATGTTGCCGCGCATTTTCAAGTGGCCTTCATCCAGTAAATGAGTGAGCTGACATTAACATTATGTTATCTCAAATGTCTATACAAATATTAACAAGAAATGTTAATAAGCGGTTATTATTTTAAAGGTTATCAATAATAAATTGACGATATTTGGCAGTAATACAACTAGGCGACAATTTCGAGTTAAATATTGGAGGGTGGAACTAGTGAAAACACTCTCGGTGTGTATTTTAAGAACCTGGTGACAAATGTTTTACGAAAATTATGCGATCCTAATAATATTAGTTTGGGGAAAAAGAAATCCATTATTTTTTCGGCAGATGGCTGTACTGACATATTTCTCGTAGAGTATCGATCCATCAATTTCAGATTTATGCTCGTTGGAGGGGTGATATTTCGCAGTAAATAAATATTTTGTGAGTTACAGTGTGTTAAAAATGGACGTGAACAAATAGAAAATTCGGTACAGTTTACAGTTTGTCTCTAACAAAAGTTTATGGTTCCGACACTGTAACAATGTGAAATTGTGGTTTTGTAGATTCCGTTCAGGAATTTTTGATGTTAAAAATGCACCTCGCACAGGTAGGCCGGTCGTCGAAAATGTCGATAAAATCGGAGAAATTATCGAAGTTGACCGGCATTATTTTAGCTCCTGGCCGACGTTGCGACTGCTAAGTCGGCCGGGAGCTAAAATAACCATAACAGTTTCAAACCATTTACAAAAAGGGAGTGATAATGGATTTCCCCCCCAACCTAATATTAAATTTGGCATTCCATCGAAATATTGCTAGGTAAATATAGATTCCATGACATTTAATCGACTATCCCACAATTTTACACCTGCAATTTTCCGGGTTATATCTTCCCGCTGTGAACATATATGACATAGTATGTACATTTTATATATTTTCACACAAACCTTTCGGTTCATTTGACTTACTGAATATTGCCCGATTACCATCAAAAGTGCTATGCTTGTCCGTTGGTCAGATCCAGTTCTTTTTGGCTCCTTTGACTTGCTAAATATTGTCCGATTATCATCAAAAGGGCCATGCTTGTCCGTTGGTCAGATCCACTTCTATGTGTAAAATTTGTGATGATTTGCCTATAATTATGATTTGTAGAGCAACTAGGAAAACAGACAAAACTGAAGTTTGTAGTCCATTTCATCCCATATAAATTATCTGATCACCACAGAAAACTATAGGCATCGTTTTTGATCATAGCCGGAACTTCATGTAAAATGTTATAGCGATCTGCGCGATATTCACGTCCACTTGTGGGGTAATGGGAATACTAAATCGTATCTGAATAGGTAGAAGCCTGTAAATATTTACCTATAACTCCCAACTTTAACTATAACACTTTCAATTTTCCCGGTTCATGTCGACCGATTTGGGTCGATAAAGAACCATTTTTAGTGGTAAAATCTCATTCTTCATGTTAATTTTCGTGATGTTGGGGTCATAATTTTGGCTTCTAGAGCGACTGGCAAAAAAAAGATACACTCCTGAAGTGTATCATAGGCGGGAGAGTATGTTACAAATGCCAATGCAATAATATGAGCATCTTTAGTCCATGATGAACCGTAGGGAACAAGCGTGAACAGCAAAATGACGCTCAGAAGGATTATCCTTACCTTCCCTCCACTGGAGGAAGTCAGAGGATACTGTCTGGGAAGGGGGGGACCCTGAGCCCTGAGAAAACTAGTAAAATGTATTGCCTCCATAAGCGGGGCAATCAAACTCAAGAATGTTAAGAAAAGCGTAATTCTTAGTTACAAAAAGAAACGGCACTGGTCAGACGATAAGGCGATTTCACGACAGTACACATTCCTGAGTGGTTGGTCTGCAGACCAAGAACCTGCTGGTGGAGTGGCGATAAAACTTCCTCAGGAAGGAAAACGAAGAGGTGACACTCCTTGTGGTAGACTTAGGTTAGATTAGGTACCTGAAAAGAGAGGAGTAAAGGAAAGTGGAAAAGGGGGATAAAGGAGGTTTAAAGGGTGTAGAAATTTTGCTTATTTTAGTCATGTAAGGATTTTAACAAATCAAAGGATCTCCTTGGGGTTTATTTCGGAAAAGAAGGCTAGATGATCAATTTCATATTTTCCAAACTGTGTCTTCTGCTACATATCGATGGACACCTCATCCCAATCCTCACACTCACATAAACGGCAATAATCCCCTTCGTTAATGTCCCATTTGGATACGAGTGATCTAATCCTGCTGTGACCTGTTTTGATCTCCATAATGATTTTTATCTCCCTCTTACTATGACACATCAACGAAGAAGTTCTGCGGCCAGATATTTTTTTCAAATCGTGTATTCTACTTCTGTTGACCATCTGTTACCGACTTTATCGCTGTTGACCATACGGATTTTTCCAATGATATAGCCAACAGGAGGTTGTACAGATCAGACCGGTTAATTGGACGACTAATCTGGAACCCAATATAATTTAACTATCTGTCGTATATCATCCGGAGCACCTTTGAAATCAAGAATCGACATATATAGTCACCGGTCCTATATTATCAGCAGAAAGTGTTTTGACTATCTCAGCCGATTTCGTGATTGCTAAGATTTCTACCTGAAAAACGCTGCAGAGATCGTTATATGAGTTATATATGGCTAGTTCCTTGCAGTAAACGTCTACCCAGTGCTTTGCTATATCTTCATCGACAGAATGGCCAGAGGTAAGGGGACAATTGCCCAGGATTCCCTGCTAGGAAACTCTACTATAATGTCGTCTTCGTGGTACTCTTGCCCATGTCTTCAATGGCAAGTCTGGCAAAGAGTAAGGGTAAGGCGCTTGTCCAACTTGAAGATTGGAACGTAAGATATTGAAAAGGAAGAAATTTAGCGAGGGAGAAATTACCCAGCACAAAAGTGAGGGAACTGAGGAGAAGATGACTGACTCCGAAGAGGATCGAAAAGGAAGAAATTTAGCGAGGGAGAAATTACCCAGCACAAAAGTGAGGGAACTGAGGAGAAGATGACTGACTCCGAAGAGGATCGCCTACTAGGGGGGAAATTAGGGAGGCCATAGAGATAAACCATAAAGTCATTGGTGTGAGGATCTTCGCGTACCCCATAAAAAAGTGTAATGGTGTCAAAGCGTATGGTCTTGGTGGCCAAATGATATCACCATGACGATAAATTACGCGGCTAGGAAATTATATTGCAATAAAGACATAAAGCTCGAGTTGTTTGATATGTGTCACCTACGTGATGAAACCATATATTCTACAATGGAAAGCAAAAAAATCTGTTAATATATCATCATTACGCACTAAATTGACGGTGAGAGTCGTTCAATCGTCGTTTTCGAATAACTAAGGTCCAATCACATTTTCGGACCAAATAGGCCATCAAACAGGGCCATTTTTCTGCATGTAATGGTCTCTCTATAATAATTGTAGGATTCTGAGAACCCAAAATACGACCATATTGTTTATTAACATACCCAGTGAGAGATGTGCTTCATTGCTAAAGAAACTTTTGCTCAAAAAATTGTCATCCATCGCTTTTTGTTCGTGCACCCCGTCGACGTATATCCACGAAGTCGTGAATTGTCAGTAGGTTCCAGTTTTTCCGTGAGCTGGACTTAATATGGATTTTGGCGTAGATCTAATGCAGTCATAATTCTGCGAACTACGAGAAATCGACATATTGGGGTCTTCGGCAACAATTTCAATTACAGTGTCGATATGTTTAGCGGAGCATTAATGCATGGGCCTAACAATATTTGTATCCGCTCCAGTTCTTTTAAATTTCTCATAATTTTGCCAATTGCTTGTATAGTTCGATTAAACCATAATTCTCTCTTAAAGCGCGACATGTGGCTGTGGCAGAATCAGCAGTTTTGTAGTAGGTTTCGATAATTTGTATGCATCAACTTTCAACTGAAAAGAAAAGGAAAAAATGGTTTAACAACTTAGTTTGAAAGATGTCGAATATTAGTCCCATACTTCTGAAACCATGAAATGGACACCCCTGTATGAATATGGCATAATGAGAGAGTTTCATGGGTGGGTTTCCACCCATTCTCGATTTTATTTTTTCAAGATTTTCAATGGGCTGGTAAATCAATACCAATGCTTGTTAAGGTTTGTAACTTTGCACATATATATTTGAAGATTTAAAAATGAAGCAAAATAATTGACAACAACATTTTGTTTTTGTTTTGTTGTTGTTTTTTTGTAATTAAAGAATAGTCCTTATTTTTGATGGCGGGTATGATAACTCCTCACTGGAACATCGGAATCCGAAAATTCCAACGGTGTTAGAAAGAGTACATGTCTGGCTCTCGTATGAACTAGGATTATTGACTTCGCTCTAAAATTAACAAAATGGTGGAACTTTGAAAAAATATTTTTGGAAAATCGCCGATTTTTGACCAAAAACCAAGTTAAAATATAAGGAAGATCTTCACCGATTGACTTTATCCTAGTTCATACGAGAGCTATACACTCCCAGAGAAACGTTGCAAAATTTGGAACCGATTGGATTATTAGTTTTTGAGTTATCGTGCCCGCCATTCGCAAAAAAATGTTTAGAGAAAAACGCGGTTAAAGTTTGAGAAGCCCTTCAGCCGTCACTTGATGCTGACACAATAAATCGGCTATATCTTCAAGAGTTCTTGAGATTTTCACTTGAAATTTTGTAGAGACATTCTTTAATCAGTGTAGATTCGAATTATGTCAACAAAAATTTTGACCCCGAGAATGGGGGGGGGTCCCCTTAATAGAATGAAATTTTGAATTTATCTTCCGATAATACATGTAACTATCCGATGGGGATATGTGTTCAAACATTATAAATTTATAGTCCAACATATAGGTATTTTTTTCTCCGCTTCGACATATAAGCACATAACAAGGTATTACTAATATTGTTTGTTGTTTCTGTTGTTTCTACGTTTCCGACACATTCGTTTTCCGGGAATTCTGTTTTATTTTTTCCCACAAGTTTTTGTTGTTTTTGCAATTTGTTAGCTATCAAGTGTTGTATGTCCGAACAATACCATGCTGTCACGCCGTGATGATGATGATGACCATGATGATGTATCCTTGCATTACATCGCAAAACAACCGCAACTACCACCAACACAAAACGCACAGGAATAACCGAAATTGTTAAAATAAAATGAAATAAAATAAAAAAATAGTTAATAGGGCTTATGTAGAAACCATTCTAAACAGTGGGATACTTTTGGAATAAAAGTTAAGAAACCAAAGCAGGATGAATTTGCATAGCAACTGTAGTTAATTGTTTTGGAAGATAATCCTAAAATATTTTAAGGTATAGGAAACCAGTGCACCTCGATACCCTACACAACTACCACGGAACTCTAACTTTCTGCGGATTTTTATTCCGAGCCTTGGCAATATTTCGTGATAGTTCCCGAATATAGGTCTTCCTTACACTGACATATTTTCCGAATATTACTAATATTCAGTACAGTCCTTCTAAGTAGTTATCCGTATTCCCTTAGCCGTGGGTTGTGGTGTAATGTTCAGCTTATAATTGTGGCCTTTAGATCGACTCGAAAAAAAGTGAAGTTTTTTTCGCGTAGTTACAAACTCTGGGGACTGCATAAAGCTATAATACCATGACAACATAGTGGGGTATAAAAAGTAGGCATTTTTATACCCCTAACCACACTGTGGCACAGGGTGTTATGTCCTTGTGCATGTGCACAAGCAAAAGTAAACAAGATGGACCCATGGTTCATTTTGACAATATGCGTAGAATCACTTTCTGAGTCGATTTATGTCTGTCCTTGTTAAATTATAAACAAAGTACATGTCACATTTATAATCCGACTTGGATGAAATTTGGCACCGCTCATTTATTTGCCCCAAGGACGTACCCTATTGAAATTGAGAAATTGATATATATTTTCGCCCGATTTAATGAAAATTGTGCACCGAAGATCCTACATATGTTATTTGATTTGCACGAAATTTAGCATAGTGTACTGAATTAAGCCTTGAATGATGTGTGTAAAGTTTCGTAAAAATCGGTTCAAATTTAGATATAGCTCTCATATATATCTTCGTCCGATTTAATGTTAATGGTACACAAAAGTCCCTATATATCTTTCGATTTGCACGAAATTTGGCATGGCGTACTAAATTGCGTCTAGAATAGTGTGTGCTATGTTTCGTGAAAATTGGTTCAGATTTAGATATAGCTCTCATATATAGTTTCGTGCGATTTTAACTAAATTGTTTACGAAAGACCCTATACATCTTTCAATTTGCACGAAATTCGGCACATCGTACTGAATTCAGTTAAATTTCGTGAAAATTGGTTCAGATATAGATTTAGCTACCATATATATTTTCATCCGATTTAATGTAAATGGTGCACCAAAGTCCTTATATGTCTTTCGATTTGCACGAAATTTAGCATACTGTACTGAATTGAATATAGAATGACGTATATCAAGTTTCGAGAAAATCGGGTCAGATTTAAATATAGCTCCCATATATATTTTCGTCCGATTTACGGTACGGTAAATGAGGCACCAAAGTCCACATATATTTTCCGTTATGCATAGCGTACTGAATTAATGATGTGCGCTAAGTTTCGTGAAAATCGGTTCAGATTTAGATATAGCTCCCATATATATTTTTTTCACAGTAAATTTATGTTTGCTTGCTCCCATATATATTCTCGTCCGATTTAATGTTAATTCTGCACTAAAGACTCTAAGTTTGGCAGACTGGAAAACAATTTTGTACAATGTACTGAAGCTGCTATAACTTCTCGTGTGTCAAGTTTTTATGAAATCGGTTCAGCTCCTATATAGTTTCGACCGATTTTAAGTAAATGGTGCACTAAAGACCCATAGCTAGGCCGATTGGCACAACGTACTGAAATTAATACGAGTATAAATTAATCTCTGGCAAGTTTCCTTGAAATCAGTTCAGATTTAGATATAGCATAGCTTCCACCTATTCTTGTTTATCGTACACCAAATAATCAATGGGTTCCTGGTTGATATTAAACAGTGAAGCATACCAAAGCGTGTCTAAAGTTTGCTTTAAATCTATTTACAATAATTATGATAGCTTGCTGAATGGCATGTGTTGGGATTGATGTTTGTCGGTGTACTTATAGATAAAGATCACATATTTAAGTTCGTTCAATTTCATGTCAATTTTCCTTCGAAGTCTGTCTTTATTATTTTCAAGTCCGACTTTACTACTTTCCTTACTGGTTAAACAGTGGGATACTTTTGGGATACAGTTTAAGAAACCAAACAAAAAAGAGATTTTACATAGGTATAACTACATTAGAATGACATCCTAAAATATTTTATGTTAGAGAAAATTATACATTTGTTATTATGGCTCTTTGCAATGATACGGTAACGGTATTGGTAATATATTTTAACCGATTTAGTCGGTTTGAAGGCTATCATATATATATATATATATATATATATATAAAAAAACCGAATATTTTAATATTTTTTTTAATTCCGCTGGTGCTACAACATATCGAGCATATAATATCGTAAACCATTTGTCCTGTTTTTTAAAGAATATCGGTGAATAAACAAAAGTAAAATTAAAAATGCAAGTCATTTAAATAAACTGCTGCAAAATAAATTTTCATATTATGATTTTTTTACGTTCATAGTGTGAATATCTTAAATAGTCGACATACATATATGTATTTAAATTCCAACGACAAAAAAACTATAATAAAACATTTTCTCTTCTAGAAAAAACACATAGCATCTGATTTCACATTTTATCCCGACCCACATAATTTTTGTGTGTCTTCAACAATTTAACTTATGAAAAAAAACAACAACAACAAGTTTTCAATTTATTTTATGGTAGAGCGGCCAAGTAAATGTCAATTAAAAGTTTGTTCGATAGCATTTTTATCACCTTTTCCTGTCAGAGAATTTTTGCGAAAAACAAAATTGTTTACACACTTCTTCATTTGTTGGCTGGCTGCATTATTGCTGAAGGATATTCGTAGTCATCAACAGCAAAACTATTTTTCGATAACACAAATGAACTAAAAGTTTGACATAATTTCATAGGAAATTGATATTAAGCATAATTTGAATCATCTTTTTTTAGTAAATAAAAGTGTATTAGTGTGGGTATTTAATGACAACGGAAGCCAATTAATGCGAATATTAATATTAATCTTGGGAAAACGCATTGTGCTGAAACGAGACGAAATTTTTATAATTCGTTATTAAGAAAAACTAATAATCATAGAAAATATGTGACAATTGAATTCCGTATACAGTCATATTTGCATCGGAACCAATTTCAACATTGGTATGAGAATTCGAGATATGTCCAGCTATTACTAGACCACCCTAATGTACATATTATAGGAAAATAATTAATTATTTATTAACACAATTAAAATGTTGGGTAGTTTTTATATCGCAAATAGTAAACGAAAACATGAAAAATAAATTAGAAATATGTTTTTGAAATTTAAATTAACTTCCGCTTGCAGCATTTTATATTAATGACAGCAGAAGGATTAGTTTTGCTTTTTCATGTATGAATCTTATGGGGAAAAAATTTCTCTCTTTTGCGATTAAAAATAACAAAAATATTGATGCTCTTAAATTATATTTAGAAGAAACATATCGTAATCAAAAGTCTTCCCAAATAAGTCAGTGAGTGCCAAGTCAGGGTTGTATGGCGGATGACCCTTCAATTCAACGATTTCGCATTGTCATGGTGCACCTTCTATTGTTCGTTTTTCGAAAACTTCAGGTAAACAAATTGTGATGCACCACTAAGAATCGACCTCAAAGTGCTTCAAAGTGCCCCTTCCCCGAAAAACTCAGGTTCGAAGACACATACGTCATTATACCCTTCACCACACTGTGGTACAGGGTATTATGTCTTTGTGCATATGTTTGTAACAGGCAAAAGGAATCGAGATAGACCCATGGTTTCTTTTGAGAATATGCATAGAATCACTTTCTAAGTCGATTTATGCATGTCCGTCCATCCGTCCGTCTGTCCATGTTAAATTGTAAACAAAGTACAGTTCGCATTTATGATCCGAATTGGATGAAATTTCGCACAGCTCATTTGTTTGGCCCAAGGACGAACCCTATTGAAATTGGGAAAAGTCGGTTTAGATTTAGATATATCTCCCATATATATTTTCGTCCGATTTAAGGTAAATGGTGCACCAAAGTCCCTATATAACTTTCGATTTGCACGAATTTTGGTATAGGGTACATCGAGAATGATGTCTACCAAGTTTCGTGAAAATCGGTTCAGATATAGATATAGCTCCCATATGTATTTTCATCCAATTTAAGGTAATTCGATTTACACGAATTTTGGTATATGGTACAGAGTTAAGTCTTCGAATAAGCTTCGTGAAAAGATCCATAGCAAGCCGATTGACACAACGTACTGATGTTATATAAATTAATCTCTGGCAAGTTTTTCGAAATCGGTTCAGATACAGATTTTTAACAAAACGCGTCGTCTGTTAAGATACATATGTAAAATATACCCAAAGTGGTGAAGGGTATCATATAGTCGGCCCAGTCCGACTTTACTACTTTCCTTACTGGTTTTTTACAAAACAATGTTCTCAAGGTATTATGAGTTTATTCTTTTGCTTTATGTAGGAACGATCGCGAGCACTCAAAATGTTCGAATCGAATGAAAAAATATTTTTTTTGCCTAGGTCTATGACTTATAGACAAAATTTTAGTATAATTATCATTTAATTAAGCTAATCGATCTAGCAACTGCTTTCGACCGCCCAAAGAAATATTAAATATTCATGATATTACATAACTATGTTGTAAAGGTATTATAGATTTGCCCCAAGGTATTGCAAAATATTGATTTAGAGCCCACATCATCTCGACTGGCTGTGTTGATACAGAAATGTGTTTCCGTCTGTGTATTATAATTTGTAAACACAGTTATCGACCAATCGTCACAAAATTTTGCATGCAGGTTCGGTTCAAGCCAACGAGATTTTTGTATAATTTTTTAGTCACTATTGAGTCTATAATAAGGACACGATCTTTAAAAAAAATTACACGAAGAAGGAGATCTGACCATGGTATATGCCTGGCCCTTTACATGATAATCAGTCAATGTTTAGCGGCTCAAATAGACCCAGACTATATGTGAAAAAGGGTAAAATTTGCATTCTATGACGTTTATATTACCCCTGAAGGGCATAGATAGAAGGATTGGATTGTTTCATGTGCTCGGACGTAGGAGTTTTACGTAAATATTTACAGATGTCTACATATTGAGATATCTGATATTTTTTAGTATTACCATTACCGCACTAGAGGGCATAAATTTCGCGCTGACAGCTTTGAAAAAATTTTACATGAAGTTCCGGTTATGGCCAAGGACGACCCCTATAATTTTCGGTGATGATCGGGCGATATTTATGGAATTAAATGGATCGCGTTTTTTCAAGTTGCTATATATGAAATAATAACAAGCCGAGCACCACAATGCGAAATACCGAAATTTGCACCACGGAAAACAAGATTCGACAAATATTCCAGGGTAAGCAGCTGTTAACCTCTTATCAGTCAAGATGGTGTAAATGTCGCAAAATATTTCCGTGATAATTGTCTAGGGTATTATCGTCGTTTTTGAAGAAGTGAGGTCTAATCACAACTTCGGACCAAAGAGCGCACCAAACATTGATTTTTTTCTGGATGTAATGGCCTTCATTCACTTAATGTAATGGCATAAATAATTTGAGGATCCTCGGAATAGCTCATGGTTCATCCAACGGCGATATTCACCATCGACGCAGATCGGCCCATAGATCTTTCGGAGAAAATTTCTTTCAAACTCTCCAAGAAATGCCTATATGCTTGCGCCAGTACCCATACTTCAGATCTATACAACAACAAGGGTAATATCAGTGCCTTGTAGCATGTGAGTTTGGTCTGGTGGCCTTGCTTTTGAGTTGCTTATTAAGACCATAGTAGCATCTGTTGGCCAACAATATTCTCCTCCGGATTTCACAGCTGATGTTATTAGTTTTGTTTATGGCGGTACCGAGGTATATAAAATCGTTCACTATCTCGAAGCTGTAGTTGTAATCGTTACAGTCTCTTTAAATTTCTTCAAAATTTCGCCAACTGTTTGGATAGTGGGACGGTTATTTAAAACATAATCTCCTCTTCAGGCACGATATGTGGCTGTGGCAGTAGGTTTTCATAATTTTTATCCATGGTGAGATAGTTAAGCGATCCTTTTTCGTCCTTGTCAGACTTTCAACTGACAAGAAAATAATAGGGTTAAACAAGTTTGCCGTACTATGACGAATTCCAGGCCCATAATATTGAAACCAATAAATTGATAATCCTTTATTTAAATTGTCTTCGAATATACAATATAATAAATACGAGCATTTATATATCAGAATAATACACACCTACACCACGATTAAATCGCGGGACGTCTTAACTCCAGATTGGATACACATGATGCAGAAGATAAGTTATCATCTGAGATTTTGGGTTTAACTTTAACTGGTTTTTATAGAAAGGGTCTTGCTTAGATTATGTTCAAATAACCAGAAAACAGACAAAAATGTTGGTTCATTTTATCCCTTTATTGATAATTGATTATTACCAATTACAATAGAGGTCATCTTTGGCCATAACCGGTCCTACAGGCAAAATGTTGAGTCGATTGGTGTTTGAAATGTGGGCTTATAAATGGTATATTCTTCTACGAGAGACTTTTTTATGAAATTCCCATATTTTTGTGTAGCATTCATTCCAAATGGATGCAATTCGAAATTTAGAAGGTCCCTGCAACACTGAAGTTTATTTTAGGTTCTCAGTTTGGGCATTTTACTTCCCAGCGAAATTTTTAAGTTAATATTGCTGCAGGCTGATTTTAAAACACCTAATCATAAAACATGTTCCATAAAGACGTATAGGTCATCGCAGAAATATACAGGACTGTAGTTTTTGCATAGCTCTAGCATTGTAAATAAAGAATAATTTTTAGTAACCCCATATGGAGATTCCCCCCATAATAGATTTGTGCGTTAAATTTGTTAATCGGTTATCGGATTATGGGAATTATTCCATCTGCGGTTTTCATATACTCACCGATGTCTTTCACCCAAATAGGAAATTTCCATCCTTCCAAAATCTTGTCGCACAGTGTAAGAGGTCGTATTTTTATAGAATATCAATAAGAGGTCGCCTATGTATAGAAAACCGATAAAATTTATATTAAAATTTTCTAACTTTTATAGTTACCTCCCTCATATTGTTGCTAAATTATCTTTCATATTATTTCTCTCAGTGTACATCCCTACAGATTATGCCTCTCATATCCGTTAGTGTGGTTACTTTTACTTCGTTTATCCGCCATTTCCTCTAATGACGTACGTTGGCAGCGCTTTTGCAATGGAGTTAGCATTTTTTTCTATTCCTGTTGCTGCATTTTTGTAGTCTTCGCTGATATATGTAGGTTGGTCGGACGACGTCTGTCTTCCTTCGCATGTAGCTGTCATTAACAAATTGCTTAACTGACACATTGCAGTGTAGATAATGTTCCACAAATTGAGAAGTGATACTGTGTAGCAGTAGTTGTGTGACTACTCTAAGATACTCGTGTCTTATTTCATCCGAACAAAGTGATGTGCAGTAAAGTAAAGTAAAGGCGGTGCAAAAATCCATAAAAACATTCTTGCGTTTAAATTTCCACTTTTTATTTCTATTTTAGATTTCGTAGCAATCTTCTATCGCATAGATATGATATACGAACGTGATTGATGGGAAAGTGTGAATGGAAGAATGAAAAAAAGTATGCTTATGACTCAATTCTCTTTTTTTGCAACATTGAATTGAAATTGATAGTGATAAATTTAAGGTAGTATTTTTCAGTTTTGTAGAGGACTGATAAAAAAAGTTATATTTTTCAGAAGAACAATGGAAGATACTTTGTTTATTAAAGATTGATAGGTAGTAGTCTGTTTATTAAACACTAATAAAATAGCTTCTGTCTATAGAGGACCGATCCGGTTGATTTCTTGTGCTTGAAGACCTAAAATCTTAGTTCAAGAAAATATGGACAAAAAAACCTACTAGGACTCGGGAAAGGAGGAGAGTATGTTCTGCAAAATATTCCGCAGTCGATTTGATGAAAGGAATGTCATATCAAAAATTGACTACTATTTTTTTCTTCATGAACGTTAGAGATACCAGCAAAAAATGCATTACACTATAACTCAAAACATAACCTAGGGAATTTTCCAACCCCAGTCCATGAGCTCGATTTTGTTGCGGGTCCTCTATCTATAGCATATCCTATAATATATCTAGAATATTGATGCTTTTTTATATATAAAAATGTACAGGCCGATATCTATGTAGCCCGATAGAATGTCTTGAAGATTAGTGGTCTTTTATATAAAAATACCCACAGGAAGTCCTTTATTTACAAGAAGCTTGGACCTCTATCTCTAGAAGACCGATATGAGGTCTAGAAGATTGATGACTTCTTATTTATGATCTACAGGAGGTTCTCTATCTAAGAAGTCCGATTGGAGGCCTCGAAGATTGATCATCTTTTATATATGGAAGACCCACAGGAGGTCCTTTATTTAAGAAGATCTATAGGAGTTTCTATTCAGTGGTTCTCCTGTCTTCAATAAATTACATTTATAGAACACAGATAGGCACGCTTCTATCTATAGAAACCCGATCTTCTATTTGCAGAAGACCAATAGAATATCTTATATTTATTGAAGACCGACAGAATATCTTATATTTATAGACAACCGATAGAAGGTCCTTTTTCTATAGACTTTATTTTTTTATTCCATTACATTTATATTGAAGCTGTTTTTGCGAGGACTTCTTGAAACCGAAATTCTAAATTACAGCCACATAAGATAGAAAATGCCCATAGAACCAAGTGTGAAAAGTGGACCTGTAAAAACAGATTAGAAAATATTGCTGATAGCTTCAAAGTCCTTGAAATTGGGCGGATTGGATTGAAATTTTTTTTATAACTCTCTTGAAGTTTATTTCGAATTGACAAATAATTCCCAAATCGGGTAAATGCGATTCTGTTGTGACAGACTCAGATCATCATACAGTGAAAAACTAATTTTTTTAAATAATTTTTATACCCTACACAAGTATGTTGTAAGGGTATTTTAGCTTTGTGTGGCCCCAAGAGTTTATAACGCCGCGAAATATTTGTCCTAGTCCCACCTTTTATTTCGACTAGATGAGTCAATATAGACATATGAGTCCGTCTGTCCATTATAATTTGTAAACACGTAACAGAGCACAGTTATGAACAAACCTTCACAAAATGTTGCATGCAAGACCTGATCGGTTAATATTTAAGGGTTGAAATGACCAAAAACTTAGTTTTTGTCTGTTTTTCTGGTCGCCACAAATTTGACCCGAACGTCACGAAATTTTGCACAGAGAAAGGGGTCTGACCATAGTATAAGCATAACTCGTTACATTTCGAGCTTATGGCTAGAAAATTTTGTATGCGATTCCGGTTATGGTCAATGACCCCGTCAATAATGATGATGATAAGATGATTTTGGGAAATGAAATTTGCCGAAAACTATATTTTTGCATTGTTATCTATTCGCTTTGGACGCCAAAATGACAAGCCGAACATCGCATATAAATTTTCCATGAGTATTACAATCTGACAAACTAATCGATACTTAGGGGTCAAATGGTTCAAAACTTTTGTGTTAATGGAGTTAAATCATAGGATCTCAGTGGCTCAGTTGTTGGTTTTAGAAATCCAAGACTCGGGTTCTGATGATCCTTAAAAAATCCTCGTCAGATGATTTTTACAAAGTCTATTCTTACGGCTTGACGGATACTTTAAAAATCTTCGTTAGACGTTGCTTAAAAAGTCTACGTTTACGGCTTAGATGATGCTTTAAAAGGCCACACATATGCCTCAGGGAATGCTTTAAAAGTCTACGCATAGGGTTCAGGTGACGCTTTTGCACATAGGACTCAGCTGAATCTTTAAAAAAAAAAATTAAAGCTTTAGACAATGCTTTGAAAGTCTACGCTTAGAGCTCAGCAGATGATTTTAAAATCCACGACTAGACCTCAAATGATGATCTAAATGTCTACACTTAGGGTTCAGCTAAGGCTTTGAAAATCCAAGCCTATGGTTTAGATATGATTTAAAAACCAAGACTATGGTGTCAGATGATAATTCTGAAATATTCTTTAAAAATTCTTGAAAATCCACACATAGAGTTCAGTTGATGCTTTAGAAATCCAAGTATCTCGATCAGATTATGATTAAAAAATCCAAGCCCAGGTTTCTGATGATGCTTCTAAAATAATTATTAGAAATCCTCACTTTAGATTTAGCCTAAAAAATAGTGAAAAATCAGATGATGCTTCTTCTCAGCTGCTTCTACGACCCCGCCGGAAATGGACCTCATATGCCAAGATTAGTTTTTGTTCAAATTTTAAATTGTTTTTATGCATGTTATGTATAAATTGAGATTTGAAAATATTCGTATTATTATTTCTCGAAACATAACTTGCATAAAAGTATAATATTACTATTACTGATATAAATGTGAGCACTATTTATATACCCTCCACAATAGTATTGAGGGTATATCCGTTTGTAACTCATCGAAATAATCATTTCCGACCCTATAAAGTATATATTCTTGATCACCGTCAAATTATATGATGGTTTATAAATGAAATTATAGAAATTTAACCGAATTCAGATAGACCGCAGGTAGGTCATGTTTGAAGATGGGCTATATCGGTCTACGTTTAGGCATATCTCCCATATAAGGGAGTATTTTTAAACCGAATTCGTTGAAATGTGGTATATTGGCTACGAAATTTATCCACTAAAAATTATAAATATTATCCCACTTTTGTGGTTGCCTCCATATAACTGTACCCCCAATTTTCATTTTTTTTGTGGTGTTTGTGAGTATTTTAATTTAGTATTTTGAGTTCTTCATGGGTATCAAATCTCTCCACTAAAAACAATAAAAATAGGTCAGTTTTTTCGGGTAGCCCCGATATAAGTCCTTTTTCAAAAATTGAGAACTGGTTTCCTATGGTTAATACCCAAGTCTTTATGTCGAATTCGGTGCAGTGACGTTTGTGCCCATTTCCAAAGCACGGACATGATTTCCATCAACATTTTGAGCTGAATCAGAAATAATTTCAGATCATCCAACTGTGATCAAATCATAATCGTATCAATCATTGTAACATTATTTGGAAAAATGCTTAATCCAATTAAAATTAGAATTTCTTAGCACCCAACAATACTATGAGCCTACACATATACACTCGTATGTATATTATTTATAGTTGCATGTGGTAGTTTCCAACTGAGCAATTTCATTTCCATAATCATTTCTATTTTCACATTGTTTTGTTTCACGAACAAAATCATCTACGTCATTAATGCTGCATTCCGAACAATACGAATAAATCGGAATACATCATCGTCATCATCATTAGAAATCATTAACATTGAAATATGGGTGCCGAATGCCAGAAAACTAAAAACGGGGAAAAACTAACACTAACATTTGCTTTCATTTGTTGATTAGTACCGTAGGGGATTTTTTTGCAATTCGTACAAATGTGTTAAACATGGTATCAGCAACAGCAGCTACTCTGATGAACTGGGTGTTATTTTTGGGGTTTCAATTATTTGTATGTTTCAATATTGAACAATAAGATTCTTGAAATAAATCGATATTTGGTTATTTAATTAAAATTGTGATGTACAGATGCATGTTATGTAAATGGAAAAAGTGTGTACATGTGTTTGCTTTGTTGCATTTGAGTTTTTTTGTTATAAATACCTTAGGCGGATTATGGAAGTAGTAAAAATAATAATTATGTGAACTAAGAGGTATATATATATATATAAATTTAATATTTTAAATTTGATTTAATATTTAGGTTTTTTTTTAATAAAATTTCGATTATTTGTTTATTGTTCATTTTAAAGCTTTAAAATTGATAAATTATATAAATTTTCATAATTCACCGTCTGATATATTTAAAACATATTTCGTTTTTATTCCACCCACTACAAGGTGAACACAGTTCAAAAGAGTTTTGCATTATCATGGATTTTGTGCCATGATAAGGCACCATGATTCAAGGAAATGATCATCAATTTGTGGACAAAATTCCTGATAATTTTATTTTATAATTATTTTGCATTTCCTGTTCACTTTTTGTTTCTTATAACACCTACTGGTGCTAAATTTATTATTCGGGAAAAGAAAGTCAAATCAACTTATTTTCTTCGATGGATGAAAAGAGTTTTCCCACTGGAATAAACACTTCCTACGCAGCACTCAATATAACCTTTTCACATTAAATATTGAATTGGATTCTATTAAAAGCGGAAACATGGTCGTTCAACGCAGCATCCAAGGAATACATATTAAATGTATTTGGGGTTGGTGTGCTTAAAGTTAAACCACGTTTCCGGTATTAAAATCAAATAGCAAACAAGAGTGTATTAAATATTTGTTCGTTGCATTTATGGTGTGGAGCAACGAAGAATTGGTTGCGTGTTTTTTGCTATCGATTTTGCCGTTGTACTCCTACGAACGTATCAGACTTTAGGGAGAACTGTGTGTGGTCTCTATAAAGACCTCAGGTCTATTTACAAGCCAATTGGTATTTATAAAGACCTGCTGTCTCAATACAGACCAATTGGTCTATATAAAGACATGGTCTATATAAAGACCTGTGGTCTCTATACAGACCAATTGGTCTATATAAAGACCCGTGGTCTCTATACAGACCAATTGGTCTATATAAACACCTGTGGTCTCTATACAGACCAATTGGTCTATATAAACACCTGT
>NW_026882912.1:0-43438 GCF_032173495.1 Musca vetustissima
ATCTCCTGGAAGCCACATTCGCTTAGTTCGGATGCAGAGAGGCGCTTTCCAATGCTGTGGTCGTAGTTGTTGATCACGGCCTTGCTGTAGCTTTCTTGCCCATCGCAACATCACTTGCTTTTTAACTCTCGTTGATTAAACTTGCTTTCGAACTCTCGTAGAGTAAACTCTTGCATTATCGTTCTCGTAGAATAAACATCTCTCGCTATCGTCGTTAACGCACGCAAAGGTAAAGTCTTGTTTCTACGAAACCCATTAACTTTACAATAAAGATTGAAAATATTTACTAAACTATCTTTCGTTTTTCTTTTCTTTATTTTTGGGGTTTCACTGCTACATGGTATCACGCCAACAATAAGTATTTTAATGGTCTTGGACGTTTTTTTTTCAACTGAAGGACTTTAAACTTATTATTCCGAATTCTATGGTGGTCATATCGCATTTTCCAACCGATATTAAAGTATTGGTTTCTGGGATTGAGCAAAACATCTTTTTTTAGATAATATTCGATATGGGTCTATGTTTTAACATATAACGTCGATTTTAATTTTATTTCATTTTCAGAATTAGATTCAATATCAGATTGGTAGCCATTTCTGAGTTACGCAGTAGTAGTATAAACATTAGAATTATGTGCCCTCAGTTTCGGTATAATTCTAAGATTTATTAAACCGAATATTAAAATGTTCACTTCCTAAAATCCATTTCCAAATTGTCCCTAGAAATTCATATAAAATTGGACATTAACAATATTTCCAAATTGGTTTCAAATACATTTGTGTACTTTACTCCCAAAATCCAACCACATGGCCACATATCCTTACAAAAAAATATATATTTTGGTTATTTGTTTTTTTTCTCTTGCTTTTCATTGTTGAGTTTATTTTTATGGTATTAGTTGTAAAATGATTTCAATTTCATCTGACTTCAATATTAGTTCTCAGCAAGAACAAAATGCTGGTGATGATATCCTAGACAACGAATGGAATATTAAATCAGATGTGTTGTTATTTCCCGTATATGTCTCACTGTACATTTCCCATGAATATTTGCCATGATATTGTAGTCTACATTGTTTCATTCACTCCCAGGATTACTTCCATGGTTTCGTTTCATTTCAGAATTTCACATTTTCCGTATTCTCATCATATTCATTGGTTATCGGGTGTTTTCATCGCTTGTTTCACAACCGCAAATTTGCAATTATGCTTTGGAGTCACTTTCCCAAAAACATTTTTACAGAATCAATAATAAAACGGGGAAGTGGAGGAGGTAGTCGAGATTGGGGTTGAGGTATAATGGTAATATGTTAACGTGCTAGTATATAGAGCAAAACGATTTTGTGGATTCATGTCTTTTGTGATTCATTTTTTTTTTTGCTAAGCAAAAATATGCAACCAAAGAAATTCATTTGATTTTTCGTATTATTATCACATCAATGAATGATTTTAATTAGAATTGTTATATTAGCATAATTAAGATTAGATTATTAAGAGGAGAAGAAGCACATGAAGCGAAGGAAATACTATTAGAAGAGTAAATCGATAAAGGAATTGTAATAAAAATTTCATAATTTTTGAATTTGGTATGTTAATAAAATCAGGACATATTAAAAATTAGTAACAAGAATAAAATTTAAATTAGAAGAATTATTTTTTCTTTTCTTAAAAAATTCCTACTCGCCCCACCCACAAAAATTCACCATCGTCAATATTAGAAACATAAATGTAAGAAATTTATCTTTAATAATATCAAACCTTATTTCAAATTTCACTATTGCGATAAGTTTCTCATTGTCCTTAAAATAATCTCATTTCGTTCCGAACGTTTTTAAAATTTTAAAAGAAAACATTCAACAACTATTTAAACATTATCTCCTAAATCTCATCTTCTCACATTTAATTAACGTAATTTGAAGACTTACGTTTTAGTTTAAAAACAACATATGTCTGTCTAGACTGTCTATCTGTTCGTGCAATCTCTATTTGTAGCCCACGCGATTTAAGATTAGTTTAAAAGAACATGAAATGTTGGAGGTGTTGGAAAACTTAAGTTATATTATTAATAAAATGTCTAAAAATATACAGAGTTAAATCAAAAGTAATAAAAAAAATTTTAAATTTACTTTAAAAAAAGCCACGCCTTGTGTGGGTCCTTGAAAAAATATCTAATAAATCCACGCCTTGGTAAAGTCCTGCAAAAAATATCTAATAAATCCACGCCTTGGTAAAGCCCTGCCAAAAATATTCTTTAATCAATCCACGCCGGAAATAAACCCGAAAAAAATATTCTTTAGTAAATATACACCTGAGATAGACCCTGAAAAAAAATTCTTTAATAAATCCACGCCTTGGTAAATTCCTGCAAAAAATATTCTTGTATGGGTCCTAAAAAATATTCTCTGTTAAATCCACGCCTTGGGTAGATCCTTGAAAAAATATGCATTTATAAATTTACGCCTTGTGAAGGTCCTTGAAAAAATATTCTTTAACAAATTCTCGCCTTGTGAAGGTTCTTGCAAAAATATTCTTTAACAAATCCTCGCTTTGTGGAGGTCCTTAAAAAAATATTTTTTAACAAATCCTCGCCTAGTGTAGGTCCTTGAAAAAATATTCTTTAACAAATCCACGCCTTTGTTAGTCCTTGAAAAAATATTCTTAAATAAATCCACGCATTCTGTAGGTCCTTGACAAATTCTTTATTATACCCTCCACCAGTATGGAAGGTATATTAATTTTGTCATTCCGTTTGTAACACATCGAAATATTCATTTCCGACCCCATAAAGTATATACATTCTTGATCAGGGTAAAATTCTAAGACGACCTAGCCATGTCCGTCTGCCCATCCGTCCGTCTGTTGTAATCACGCTTTCTTCTGATGGATTTGAGATATGGTGCTGAAATTTTGCATTGGGTTGTCTTTTGTCTGCAGGCAGGTCAAGTTCGAAGATGGCATAGCTCCCATATAAGGGTACCCACAAATTTTCGGTATTTTGGGGTTCTTGACCATGTTTTTCAACCGAATTGCTGAAATTTGGTACGTTGGATTCTTATTGGGTACTAAATGTCTCCACAAAAAATTATGAGTATAGGTCCATTTTTCTGGTAGCCCCCAATTTTCCTAATTTTCAGTATTTTGGGGTTTTGATCGTATTTTTCCGCCGAATTAACTGTTATTTAGTATTTTGAGTTCTTAATAGGTACCAAATCTCTCCACAAAAAATTATGAATTTAGGTCCATTTTTTCAGATACAGATCATTTATTTGGCCCAAGGACAAACCCTATTGAAAAAATCGGTTCAGATTTAGATATAGCTCCTATATATATTTTTGTCCCATTTACGGACTTAGCGTACAGAATTGAGCCTCGAAAGATGTGTGCCAAGTTTCGTGAAAATCGGTTCATATTTAGATATAGCTCCGATATATAGTTTCGCCCGATTTTAGGTAAATGGTGCACCAAAGTCCCTAAAATCTTTCGATTTGTACAAATTTTGGCATAGCGTACTGAATTATGTTCATAATGATGTGTGCAAAGTTTCGTGAAAATCGGTTCAGATTTAGATATAGCTCCCATATATAGTTTCGCCCGATTTTAGGTAAATGGTGCACCAAAGTCCCTGAAAATTTTTCGATTTGTACAATTTTTGGCATAGCGTAATGAATTAAGTCTAGAATTTTGTGTGTTAAATTTCCAGAAAATCGGTTCAGATTTAGATATAGCTCCCATATATATTTTCGTCCGATTTAATGTAAATGGTCCACCAAAGTCCATACATATCTCTCGATTTGCACGAAATTTGGCGCAGCGTAATTAATTAGGTCTAGAATAATGTGTGTTGAGATTCCTGAAAATCGGTTCAGATTTAGATATAGTTCCTATATATATTTTCGTACGATTTAATGTAAATGGTGCACCAAAGTCCCTATATATCTTTCGATTTGCACAAAATTTGGCACAGCGCAATGAATTAGTTCTAGAATGATGTATGTTAAGTTTCCTGAAATCGGTTCAGATTTAGATATAGCTTCTATATCTGACGAAATGAAAAATTTTGTATCGGTTGCAGAATGACATGTATATGGACCCAATTGCATTTTACTGGTCCTTTAAAAATGCGACGTCTGTTAGGATTCAACTACTGAATATACCCAAAGTGGTGAAGAGTGTCATATAGTCGGCCCCGTCCGACTTTACTACTTTCCTTACTGGTTTTAGACTTAATTCCGTACGCTGTGCCAAATTTCGTGCAAATCGAAAAATATATATTGGGACTTTTGTACACCATTTACTTAAAATTGGATGAAAATATATTTAGTTATATCTAAATCTGAACCGATTTTCACCAATTTCAATAGGGTTCGTCCTTGGGCCAAACAAATGAGGTGTACCAAATTTCATCCAAATCGGACCTGTACTTTGTTTACAATTTAACACCAACAGACGGACGGACATCCATAAATCGACTCAGAAAGAGATCCTATGCATATTCTCAAAGGAAACCATGTGTTTATCTCGTTTCCTTTTGTCTGTTACAAACATATGCACAAATATCCTGTACCACAGTGTGGTATAAAAATAATAAAACATATCTTTAAAAACCTACCTTCCCTACCTACCTTCGCCTTCTTTAAAAAAATCCTTGTGTGGGTCCTTGAAAAAATATTCTTTAATAAGCCCACGCCTTGGGTAGATCCTTGAAAAAATATTCTTTAATAAATCCACGCCTTGGGTAGATCCTTGAAAAAATATTCTTTAATAAATCCACGCCTTGGGTAGATCCTTGAAAAAATATTCTTTAATAAATCCACGCCTTGGGTAGATCCTTGAAAAAATATTCTTTAAGAAGTCCACGCCTTGGGTAGATCCTTGAAAAAATATTATTTAATAAATCCACGTCCTTGAAAAATTCTTTAATTTTTGTTAAAATTTCCTTTTACTCATTTTTAATTTTTTTTGTCAATTTTCCCATTAAATATTTTTAAATGTTTACACAATACAAAATACTTTCTTTTCAGCCTCATTTCATATTAAGATCACAATGCCACTTGAATCGTGTGTGCCACCCTTAAAGTATACCTCAATTTGTAAATGTTTATTATAATACCTAAAAGTATACTTCAATATATAATAACGAGTTTTTGTTGGTTTAAAATTACAATGTTTTTACGATGAAAAAATAAAATAAAATATAAATTGTATTTTTATTATGAAAATAAAATGTTTCTTTTGTGGCAAATAATCAGATTTATTTCTATAAAGTCTCTGTCATACATACCTTCTGTGAAAGGTGAAACTTCATGTCTGTGGCATGTGCATGACTTACTTTTGATCTGCTTTCCATAAAAATATCTGAAATTTAGGTTGAAAAAAATCAACTTCATATAACCCACACACCCACACATATCGATTTCATAACCTAGAGCTCATGCAGCTAATGTCTAGACACATGTTCTGTATACAACAGCCAAAATAATTGCCTGGAATAAGGCACACTTTTTTGCATGGGTCTAAGCCCAACCATTCAACCTGTACCTGTATCTGAATACAAATTCTATCTAATTGTAATTCTGGGAATTTTTCTTGGCCATAATTTCCATTTTCATTTTTTTTTCGTTTGCGTTTGCATATCAAAACCATATGCTCACATAATATCAATGAAACGCCCCAGGGTATGCTTCAGTGTTGGCCATTTAAACATGTGCGCCTCGATTGTAAACTTTGTGCCTGGAATTAGATTTCCACTTAAAATGGCCTTGTATGAAATTGTTAGTTGGAAAAAAAACTTTGTTTGATATTTCATTTAGAAGTAAATAGAAACTCATAGTTTTTCATTTGCGTATCATAAATTTCATCCATTCGCCAAATCTGATGCACTAGATGAAAGGATGTAAATAAATAATAAAAACAGAGTTTAGTCCATATTCCACTGACTATGTTCTAGCTGGGAAAAAAATCGACAAATATTAATTGTTATTTTTTGTGCAACAAAATTTTGTTGTTGCCCTGCAACAGCCATGGCTCAAAATATTAGAATGAAAAGCAAACACCGAACTATGAAGGATATATGGAAGCTGCTGATATTTATAATTGGTTTCAATAAAGCAAACTTTCTATGAAACAATTTTTTTCTGCCGAAAACAAGAATCGAAAATTTATAGGGCACACAAAAAGAAATGCAGAACGCTTGGAAATATAAAACAAAATATTTGGGCGTGAATTTATTAAAAACTATTTTTCTTAGAATATTAATAGGCGTGGATAAAAAATTATAGCATATCAACGTGGATTTACTCAATATTATTTTTCTAAGATAACCATAGGCGTGGATTTCTTAAATAGAAATTTTCAAAGACTGTCTTTAGGCGTGGATTTTTTAAATAGAAATTTTCAAACCACCCAAATCAGCCTTGGGCGTGGATTTTTTAAATAGAAATTTTCAAACCACCCAAATCAGCCTTGGGCGTGGATTTTTTAAATAGAAATTTTCAAACACTGTTTTCAGACATGGATTTTTTTAAATAGAAATTTTCAAAGACTGTCTTTAGGCGTGGATTTTTTAAATATAAATTTTCAAAGACTGTCTTTAGGCGAGGATTTTTTAAATAGAAATTTTCAAAGACTGTGTTAGGATTTTTTTAAATAGAAATTTTCAAAGACTGTCTTTAGGCGTGGGCATTATGTCTTTGTGCCTATGTTTGTAAGAATTTAAGAATATGCATAGAATCACTTTCTGAGTCGATTTATACATGTCCGTCCGTCTGTCTGTCCATGTTAAATTGTAACCAGATCGCATTTATGATTCGAATAGGATGAAATTTGAAACAGCTCATTTGTTTAACCCAAGGACGAACCCTATTGAAATTGGGCAAAATCGGTCCAGATTTAAATATAGCTCCCATATATATTTTCATCCGATTTAAGGTAAATGGTGCACCAAAGTACCTATATATCTTTAGATTTGCACCAAATTTGGGAAAGCGAACGGAATTAAGTCAAAAGTGATGTGTGCTAAATTTCGTGAAAATCGGTTCAGATTTAGATTAGCTCCAATATATAGTTTTGTCGGATTATATGTAAATGGGGTACCAAAGTCCCTATATATCTTTCGATTTGCACGAAATTTGGCATATAGTACTGAATTAAGTCTAGAGTTATGTGTGCTAAGTTTCGTGAAAATCGTTTCAGATTTTGATATAGCTCCCATATATAGTTTCGACCGATTTAATGTAAATGGTGTACCAAAGTACCTATATATTTTTAGATTTGCACGAAATTTGGCACAGCGAACGGAATTAAGTCAAAAGTGATGTGTGCTAAATTTCGTGATAATCGGTTCAGATTTAGATATAGCTTTCATACATATCTTCGTCCGATTTTATATAAATGGTGCACCAAAGTCCCTATATATCTTTCGATTTGCACAAAATTTGGCATAGAGTACTGAATTAAGTGCAGAATGGTGTGTGTAAAGTTTCGTGAAAATCGGTTCAGATTTAGATATAGCTTCCATATATAATTTCGTCGATTTTAGGTAAAAGTCCTCATATATCCTTCTATTTGCACGAGATTTGGCATAGCGTACTATTAGTTTCAGCCATTCCATTTCAATGGCGCTCTAAAGATTTTATTTCTGTCCTATCTACAGGATATGGTATATATTAGCATCTCTTGTATATATTGAAAGGGGTAAAGTATATCATATAGTCGGCTCCGTCCGACTTTTGACCATTATTATTTTTTTTTTTTTTTTTTTTTTGAGGTCTACCTTAAGTTTTATTTTTTTGAAAGGCCTATTTTTATTTTTGTGGATTTTTAAAATATTATTGTTTATACCCTACACAACTATGTGGTCCTAGACCCACCTGTAAGTGTACCGATCGTCATATATCGACTAGCTGAATCGAACTAGACATGTGTGTCAGTCCGTCCGTCTGTCCATTATAAATTGTAAACACGATACAGGCCACCGTTCTTCACGAACCGTATTGTTTTTGGTAAAGATCGGTTAATATTTAGGGGATTGAAAGGACCGCTCCAGAGGTCGCAATTATGGCCCAAACATCGTGAATTTTTCCATGGAAGAAGGGATCGGGCCAAAGAATAAGCATGTCTGTTTTTGTAAAGAAAGGTCAATATTTAGCGGGTCAAATGGACCTTGACTTTTGTGTGAGAAATGACAAAATTTGTATTCTATAGCGTATATGTTTACTCCTGAAGGACATAGACCCGAGAAGTTGATAGTATATCCTAGAGGAGTAGTTGACCTTTAAAATGATACCAATTCTATTGTCGGATGTGCTCAGATATGGGAGTTATACATAATAAGGTAAATGAGACTATGTGCATAGTATTACTATTACTCCATTAGAGGACGGAAATGTTGCACTGATCGCTTTGAAATTGTAAAGAAAGTTCCGATTATGGTCAAGGACGACGCCTATAGTTTTCGGTGAAGTTGAGATTTCATTCAGGGTGTGCAA
Source organism: Musca vetustissima (assembly GCF_032173495.1). Classification (NCBI taxonomy): domain Eukaryota; kingdom Metazoa; phylum Arthropoda; class Insecta; order Diptera; family Muscidae; genus Musca; species Musca vetustissima. The sequence continues at coordinate 8,486 of NW_026882912.1, forward strand.
TTCAGGGGGTGCAATGAATTTTGTCAGATTTTCTAGTCGCTCTAGAGGCAATTATTATATACAGAACATCACATGTTTTACAAGGTGAAGGAGATGTGACCAAATACTTAGAGCGGCAGCGGTGATGATCGGTCAATATTCCGAGGGTCAAATCAACCAAAGCATAAAGTGACAAGTTTTTTATTTTATGGCGTAAAAATTTCATATGGTCGGCCCCGTCCGACTATACTGCTCCGTTCACTGGTCAAGTATACCTTAGGGCGTTGATTTTTTAAATAGTATTTTCAAGGCCTATTCATATGTGTGGATTTTTTCAAATATTATTTTTCAAAATCTATTCATAAGCGTGGGTTGTAAAAAAATATTTTTCAAGGTCAACCCTAAGGCGGGATCTTGTAAGTTTAATTTTTCAAAGTCTATCATTAGGCGTGAATTTTTAAAACATAATTTTTCATAGCCTACTGTGGAATCTAAAAATTATTTTTTTCTATTTCCATCTCTATTCAGACCAACTTTTGTGTAACTAAAACTTTTATTTCAAAAATCAAATATCCTTTTCCCGAAAACTTTACCAAAAAATATTCCAACAGCAAAGCATCAAACAAACAGGCTTCCGTATATCACATGTAACATGTAGACCATGTTAGATTTGTTTAGAACTATGTAATGTATGTGTGCGGGCGTATCCATGTGTTGTTTAAGAGTTTTTTCCCACACTCTTCTTAAGCCTTTGGGCATAGAATATTGGCTGGTACTACGTGTTTGGCCAATATAAATTGTTTGGCCACATAAAGTTAACACTTGCAGTTATCCTTGAATCCTTTGAATCAATATTGATGCTTTGTTTAATAAAGGATAAACTACTAGATTTTTTTGTTTTCGATTTTGTGGTTTATTGGAAGTAGATTTGTAGGGCTGGGAGATTGATGCGGAAATGTTATTTTTTGGATAAAATTAAACTTGGTATATTAGTTGGATTTAAATTGGTAATTCCTTATAACTTTAGAATATATTGTTTCTAATTATGTTCTGGTATTGAAATAATATTTTTTTCTTTAAAATATATTTTTGTGCCTTAAATTCCCAATATTTTTCTACGTGGCTTTGTTTTGTGTCATCTGTCACTTTGTGCGCCTAAGCATAGGCAACATTTTATAAAGCCTTGTCAAATAACTAAAAAAATATGCAAGAACTTTAATTTCACGCCAACTTAAGAATTTATCTATAAAATTTAATGACGTTTTTCTATGGATGGCTGTGGTTAACCCCCCACACATCCTTATTCCTTTTTTTTCTCAAAACAATATTGGGAGGGATGATTTCTGATGCTGTACATCATGATTGAAATATTTATTGGTTGTGGGGGGAAATATTGTCTACGTGTGTGGGAATAAATTCCCCAACACACACCACCATAACATTTGATACTACACAAATACATAAACATAAAAAAGGAAAACTGGGAAAAATAACAGGGAAATCGTTCATAAATATTTGTATGATAACCAATCGTTGCTTTCAAGGCCTATTCAATCAGATTTCCATATTTAGTTTCAATAGAGGGGTGAGGAGGAAGGTAGGAAGACGAAGTGCAAAAAAAGTGGAGAACACACAAAAAAATCAAACGTATGTCATAAATTTCAATGATTCTTCTGGGTCTGTGCGTGTGATCCCCAAGAATCCTTCGCCGCCTGTCAATTTAACCAACTTTGTTTTCTTCTCCGATGACAAACAGCATATTCTGCCATTTTTTAATTCTTATTGAATATAAATCTTACGTTTCATTTATGATTTATGTGCTGAACGACAACAACACTCAACCAACTTTAGGCAGACAACCAATAGTCGGGTATATCCAGGCCTCGTTCCCATGAGAACAATGATAGCAGATGATGAGTCCCGATAAAGAAATGGCATGGCAAGCAGTCTGACTAGGAGTCTGTATGTGTTAAATGAAGAAAAATGGTAATAATTTTTTATGTTCTTCTGTTATTCGAATATAAACACGTTCGGCACATAAAATGTTGTGAAAACAACATTGATGGCCATTATGGGAATAACAGTCGTGAAAGGAATTTGTTTCTAAAGGATTGAATTTGTCTGACAGTTCTTCTCGTCATTTTTTAGACATATGGTGATGGAAATAATAGACAGTCAAATAATTTTTAAAAGGAACTTCAGATATATGCTCAGTTTTTTTTAATATATTATTTTATGTCAATTACACAGTGACACATTTTTCAACTTTAAAATCTTGAACCAATCGAGACCCCCAAAATCTTGAAGCTTGTGATGGTGGAAGAAAATCCCTAGCTGGGTTTTGCATTATTAGCTAAGGTTTTTTTTAAATTCATTTTTAAAATATTCGACTGGGGCGGATTTTAGCACAATTTTCGAATAATACGTACTTATTATTGAGTCTATATCTCGTGAACTATTCGAAATATTGCTTTTCTCTCTTAAGCAATATTTTCCTCTTAATTAGATCTAAAAATTTTCTCTTGAGATAAAACCAATAAAACAACACCATCATACTGAAAATAGCACAACTGCAAAAAATTAAAATTTAGACATACTTTTTCCATGTTTTTCACACTTTTTTCTGAAACTGCTACTGACTCGGCCAAACAGTATATGACAAGAAGATAGCCAATAGCAAATCAAACAACTTTTCTTAAAACCCCGATTTCATTGGTGGACTCCTTCACATAGTTATAGCCTCACAAATTCATCAAGATGAACCAAAGAAATTCACTCCCAATTGTATGTTTATAGAAATAAAAATTGCTATGCTTTTATCAATAAATAGGTACAAAATTGAAGTAAAAATTAAACATGGAAAAAGTATGTCGAAATTTTAATTATTTTGCAGTTGTGCTATTTTCAGTATGATGGTGTTGTTTTATTGATTTTATCTCAAGAGAAAATTTTTAGATCTAATTAAGAGGAAAACTATTGCTTAAGAGAGAAAAGCAATATTTCATAATGCTAAACCCAGATAGGGATTTTCTTCCACCATCACAAGCTTCAAGATTTTGGGGGTCTCGATTGGTTCAAGATTTTAGTGCTGCACAGTGTTATTAAGTGTAGATTTTTTTAAAAGGAATTTTTTAAGGACTATCCTAAGGCGTGTATTTTTTTTAAAAATAATTTTTCAAAGACTATCCTCAGTTGTGAATTTTTTTAAATAGAATTTTTCACAGACTACCCTTAAGCGTGGATTTTTTAAACGGAATTTTTCAAAGACTATCCTTAGGAGTGGAGTTTTTAATTAGAATCATCCAAAGACTATCATTAAGCGTGAATTTTTTAATAGAAGTTTTCGTAGACTATCTTTAGGCGTGGATTTTTTTAAAATATCATTTTTCGTAGACTATCCTTAAGTGTGTATTTTTTAATAGAATATTTCGTAGACTATAGCATTTTTCAATAACTATCCTTAGGCGTGGATTTTTTAAATAGCATTTTCAAAGACTAACCTAAGACGTGTATTTTTTTAAATATAATTTTTCAGAGACTACCCTTAGGCGTGGATTTATTAAACAGAATTTTTCAAAGACTATCCTTGGGCGTGAATTTTTTAAATAGAAATATTCAAAGACTACCCTTAGGCGTGGATTTGTTAAACTGAATTTTTCAAAGACTATCCTTAGGCGTGAAAGGTATAAATAGAATTTGTCAAAGACTATCTTTAGGATTTTTTAAATAGAATTTTTAAAAGAATATCTATAGGCGAAGACTTTTTAAATATTATTTATCAATGTCTACTTATAAGCGTGGACTTTTGAAATAATATTTTTCAAGGTCTACTTATAGGCGTACATTTTTAAGTAATATTTTTCAAGGTCTACATATAAGCGCACATTTTTACAATATTATTTTTCAAGGTCTACTTATAGGTGTACATTTTTAAAATATTAATTTTCAAGGTCTACATATAGGCTTAGATTTTTGAAATAACATTTCCATGGTCTACTTATAGGTGTGTATTTTTTGACTAATATTTTTCAAGGTCTACTTATATGCGTGAATGTTTTAAATAATATTTTCAAGATCTAATTATAGGCGTACATATGTTGTCTACTTATAGGCTCCGTTTTTATACCCATCACCACACTGTGGCACAAGGTATTATGTCCTTGTGCATATGTTTGTAACAGGCAAAAGGAAACGAAATAGACACATGGTTCCTTTCTGAGTCGATTTACGCATGTCGGTCTGTCCGTCCGTCCGTCTGTCCATGTATTTTTGTGAGCAAAGTACAGGTCGCATTTATGATCCGAATTGGATGAAATTTGGCACAGCTCATTTGTTTGGCCCAAGGACGAACCCTATTGAAATCGGGAAAAATCGGTTCAGATTTAGATATAGCTCCCATATATATGTTTAACCGATTTAATGTAAACGGTCCCTATATATCTTTCGATTTGCACGAAATTTGGTAGAGCCTAATCATTTAGGTCTAGAATGATGTCTGCCAAGTTTCGTGAAAATCGGCCAAGATTTAGATATAGCTCCCATATATAGTTTCGCCCGATTTCATGTAAATGGTGCACCAAAGTCCCTATATATCCTTCGATTTGCACGAAATTTAGCATAACGTACTGAATTGAGCCTAGAGTGATGTCTGCCAAGTTTCGAGAAAATCGGTCCTAATTTAGATATAGCTCCCATATATAGTTTCGTTCGATTTTATGTAAATGGTGCACCAAAATCCCTATATATCTTTCGATTTGCACGAAATTCGGCACAACGTACTGACTTGAGCCTAGAATGATGTCTGCCAAGTTTCGAGAAAATCGGTCCAGATTTAGATATAGCTCCCATATATACTTTCGTCCGATTTCATGTAAATGGTGCCCCAAAGTCCCTATATATCATTCGATTTGCACGAAATTTGGCCTAACGTATTGAATTAAGCCTAGAATGCTGTGTGCTAAGTTTCGTGAAAATCGGTTCAGATTTAGATATAGCTCCCATATATATTTTCTTCCGATTTCAGGTAAATGGTGCACCAAAGTCCGTTTATATCCTTCGATTTGCACGAAATTTGACTTAACGTACTGAATTGCGCTTAGAGTGATGTCTGCCAAGTTTCGAGAAAATCGGTCCTAATTTAGATATAGCTCCCATATATAGTTTCGTTCGATTTTATGTAAATGGTGCACCAAAATCCCTATATATCTTTCGATTTGCACGAAATTCGGCATAACGTACTGACTTGAGCCTAGAATGATGTCTGCCAAGTTTCGAGAAAATTGGTCCAGATTTAGATATAGCTCCCATATATAGTTTCGTCCGATTTTATGTAAATGGTGCACCAAAGTCCCTATATATCCTTCGATTTGCACTAAATTTGGCACAACGTACTGAATTGAGCCTAGAGTGATGTCTGTCTTGTTTCGTGAAAATCGGTTCTGATTTAGATATAACTCCCATATATAGTTTCGTCCGATTTCATGTAAATGGTGCACCAAAGTCCCTATATATCCATCGATTTGCAGGAAATTGAGCATAACGTACTGAAGTGAGCCTAGAGTGATGTCTGCCAAGTTTCGAGAAAATCGGTCCTTATTTAGATATAGCTCCATATATAGTTTCGTCAGATTTTATGTAAATGGTGCACCAAAGTCCCTATATATCCTTCCATTTGCAGGAAATTTGGAATGACGTACTGAATTGAGCCTAGAGTGATGTCTACCAAGCTTTGAGAAAATCGGTCCTGATTTAGATAAAGCTCCCATATAAAGTTTCGTCCGATTTCATGTAAATGGTGCACCAACGTCCCTATATATGCTTCGATTTGTACGAAATTTGGCATAACTGAATTGAGCCTAGAGTGATGTCTGCCTTGTTTCGTGAAAATCGGCCTAGATTTAGATATAGCTCCCTTTTATTATAGATTGATTTTAAGTAATTGACGCACCAAGGAACCAATAGGAACAAAACGTTCTGAAATTAGTATAACATAACCTGTGACAAGTTTTTTTGAAATCGCTTAATATTTTGATAAAGCTTCCATATATATTTTCGCCCGATTTCAAGTAAATTGGGCATCAAACTGCTCATGTTAGTCAGATTGACATCAAATTTTGCACAACTTACAAAATTGAGCATAGAATTACGTAGTTGTGTTTTCCAGAAGTACAGATATAGCCCAACGGATGACCTATTTATATTTGTTTGAAGTCGATCTACATACTTTTGTCCCATTGTAACAAACGAATGACATGTTTATGGATAGATCTAGGTATTTTATTTCATCCAATTTCATGTTAATAGTCCTGTTTAATATACCCACAGTGGTGAAGGGTATCATATAGTCGGCCCTGTCCGACTAAAAACTACTTTCCTTACTGGTTTAAATCATCAAATATACATGTGCAAAGTTACAAACCTTAACAAGCATTGGTATTGATTTACCAGCCAATTGAAAATCTTGAAAAAAGGAATCTAGGAGTGGATTTTTTAAATAATTTTTTTTTTTTCCAAAGGACCTATCCTCAGGATTTTTTAAATAAAATTTTTAAAAGACTATATTTAGGCGAAAACTTTTGAAATATTATTTTTCAAAGTCTACTTATAGGCGTAGATTTTTTAAATAGAATTTTTCAAGGTCTACTTATAGGCGTAGATTTTTGAAATAATATTTTTCAAGGTATACTTATAGGCGTACATTTTTAAAATGTCTACTTATAGGTTTTTAAAATGTCTACTTATAGGCTTTTAGAAATAATGGATTTTTGAAATAATATTTTTCAAGGTCTACTTATAGGCGTACATTTTTAAAATATTATTTTTCAAGGTCTACATATAGACGTGGATTTTTTAACTAATATTTTTCAAGGTCTACATATAAGAAAGGATTTTTTAACTAATATTTTTCAAGGTTTACTTATAGGCGTGGATTTTATAAATACATTTTTCAAGGTTTACTTATAGGCGTGGATTTTATAAATACATTTTTCAAGGTATACTTATAGGCTTTGATTTTATAAATACAATTTTTCAAGGTCTACTTATAGGCGTGATTATATAAATACATTTTTCAATGTCTATTTATAGGCGTGGATTTTATAAATACATTTTTCAAGGTATATTTATAGGCGTGGATTTTATAAATACATTTTTCAAGGTATACTTATAGGCGTAGATTTTATAAATACATTTTTCAAGGTATACTTATAGGCGTGGATTTTATAAATACATTTTTCAAGATATACTTATAGGCGTGGATTTTATAAATACATTTTGCATGGTATACTTATAGGCGTGGATTTTATAAATACATTTTTCAAGGTATACTTATAGGCGTGGATTTTATAAATACATTTTTCAAGGTATACTTATAGGCGTGGATTTTATAAATACATTTTTCAAGGTATACTTATAGGCGTGGATTTTATGAATACATTTTTCAAGGTCTACTTATAGGCGTGGATTTTATAAATACATTTTTCAAGGTATACTTATAGTCGTGGATTTTATAAATACATTTTTCAATTTCTATTTATAGGCGTGGATCTTATAAATACATTTTTCAAAGTCTACTTATGGGCTTGGTTTTTATAAATACATTTTTCAAGGTATACTTATAGTCGTGGATTTTATAAATACATTTTTCAATTTCTATTTATAGGCGTGGATCTTATAAATACATTTTTCAAAGTCTACTTATAGGCCTAGATTTTATAAATACATTTTTCAAGGTCTACTTATATGCGTGGATTTTATAAATACAATTTTCAAGGTCTACTTATAGGCGTTGATTTTATAAATACATTTTCTACTTATAGGCGTGGATTTTATAAATACATTTTTCAAGGTCTACTTATAGGCGTTGATTTTATAAATACATTTTCTACTTATAGGCGTGGATTTTATAAATACATTTTTCAAGGTCTATTTATAGGCGTGGATTATATAAATACAATTTTTCAATGTCTACTTAGAGGGGTGGATTTTACAACTACATTTTTCAATGCCTACTAATAGGCGTGGATTTTATTTAAAAAATGCCAAGATCTACTTTTAGGCGTGGATTTATAAATACATTTTTCAAGATCTACTTATAGGCGTGGATTTTATAAATACAATTTTTCAATGTCTACTTGTAGGAGTGGTTTTTATACCCTACACAACTATGTTGTCAGGGTATTATAGCTTTGTGCAGCCCCAAAAGTTTGTAACGCCGCGAAATATTGGTCCTAGACCCACCTTTAAGTATACCGATCGTCATATCTCGACTAGCTGAGTCGATCTAGACATGTGTGTCCGTCCGTCTGCCCATTATAATTTGTAAACACGATACAGGCCACAGTTATGGACCAATCTTCACGAAATTTTGCATGTAGAATGGGTTCTGGCCAATGAAGACCCCTATTGTTTTTGGGAAAGATCGGTTAATATTTAGGGGATGAAATGGACCAAATACTAAATTTTTGTCGGTTTTTCTGGTCGCTCCAGAGGCCGCAACAATGGCCCGAACATCGTGAAATTTTGCATGGAGAAGCGGATCGGCCCAAAGAATAAGCATACCTGTTTTGATAAAGATCGGTCAATATTTAGCGGGTCAAATGGACCCTGACTTTTGTGTGAAAAATGACAAAATTTGTATTCTATGGCGCATATGTTTACCCCTGAAGGACATATACCCGAGAAGTTGATATTATATCCAGGAGGAGTTGTTGACCTTTAAATTAAGACCAATTATATTGTTGTACGTGCTCGGATGTAGGAGTTGCACCTAAATATTTACAGGTATCTCCGTATTCGTATATTATTTAGTAACCCATTATCACTCTGGAGAGCGGAATTATAGCGCTGATCGCTTTGAAGTGTTCCATGAGGTTCTAGTTATGGTCAAGGACAATGCCTATAATTTTCGGTGATGATCAGATAATAATTTTGGAATGAAGTGGACTGAAAACTTAATTTTTTGTGTTATTTTCGAGTCGATCTATAGACCTCAAATGAAAGCCGAACATCACAACACAACCCACGGTGAAGGGAATCTGGACAATAGCTGTACTGAATACTCGTAAAATTCGGAAAATATGTCAGTGTGAGGAAAAGGTGCTGTTTACCTCTAATCGGGCAAGAGGGTGCAAATATCACGAAATATTGCCCAGTCTCGGAATAAACATCCGCAGAAAATTTGAGTTCCGTGGTAGTTGTGTAGGGTATCGTATGGTCAGCCCCGTCCGACTATACTGCTCCGCTCACTGGTTATATATAAATTTTTCACGCATGTTTTAGGTTGGAATTATACAAATGCTGCATATTTTTAGGTTTCTGACCCACATTGAAACATCGATTACCTTCGTTTATGTTCCTTCACAAAAAGACATTTCCACCAGCATTAATATAGAGGTATACTGTCGGTGCCATAACCATAACATTTTTTCCAAGTTATGCAAAAATAAACATCTTGAAGCCAGACATTGGGAGCCTAAGGACAATTTGATAAAAATAGAATAATTAAAAAAAAAGAGAAATGCGAACGGCAAAGACGCAAAACTTATGGCCTCTTGTCGCACACACACACAGAGACACACACCCATATCGTGAACACCGAAGGCAAGAAGGACACACAATACAAGGATAATGCAGACAAAATCAAATTGCAATAACTTTTGCAATTAAAAATCATTTAAATAAAAAATAATAAACAATATTAATGAGGCTGCGGAATAAATAAGGTGGAAAATTCGTTTGCGTAAGATAATGACAATATATTTATAAAACTGAACAATATTACTAAAAAAATGTTTTATTGCAAAAAAATGTAAAGGGTCAGTTCTGATGCTAATGTGGTATTTTGAAGAAAATTTATAAATTCGAAATGTTGGCATTCAGGATATATCTCGAGAAAATTCGACTATAATTAATTTTTTTTCTATTTTCCTTAAAAATGTAAAAAATAAATAAATCGTAATCACAAAGATTTTAAGGACTCTTGTACTTCATATTTTATTACTATTCCCCGTCAACCATGACGAACGTACTTACATGTTTACTGAATAGTTTTCCCTTGTATTGTGTATGAATCTAAATAAAAACAGCAAAAACAACATTTTGCTCTTTAATCGGATATTGCATTGTGAGGTCTTTTGTGTTTGTGCTTTAAAACCTAACAAGGTCTTGAAAAATTATTCTTTAATAAATACATGCATTATGGAGGACCTCGAAAAATATTCTTTATTAAATCCACGCCTTATGGAGGTCTTGAAAAATTATTCTTTAATAAATACATGCATTATGGATAGAGATGGGCAGTGGGTAAATACCCAAAGGGTAAATACCCGGTAAATTGGGTAAATACCCGGTAAATTGGGTAAATACCCATTTGTGGGTATTTATTTGGGTATTTACTATATTGAATCGGTAATACAACATCTTGCACCCTATTTCCGGGTTTCTGTTATCAAATCGATTTAGAATGGATAGTTTTACGATTCTTTAAAGACGTGGGTAAATACTTGGGTAAATACCCGAGTTTTTACCCAAAAATTGGGTATAAACTCATTAACTGCCGAACCACTTGACATAGGCGGCCAAAATTTTGCACACATGTTTCTAATGACAAAGCAAATATAGAAATCCAACATGGGGACCCTGGGTCCAAGTTTTGATATAGCCCCCATATAACCGTATCTCCCGATTTAATGTATTTTTTGCCTATTAGACACATTTTAAGGCCAAATTGGCTGTAATTTGACACAGAGTGTTCTTTTTGGGTACCCAATGTCCATGCACCATTTTATGTATGTAGGTCCACGTTTACTGGTAGCCCCCATACAAAGGTACCCCTATTTTGAGTATTTACCCAAAAATTGGGTATAAACTCATTAACTGCCGAACCACTTGACATAGGCGGCCAAAATTTTGCACACATGTTTCTAATGACAAAGCAAATATAGAAATCCAACATGGGGTCCCTGGGTCCAAGTTTTGATATAGCCCCCATATAACCATATCTCCCGATTTAAGGTATTTTTTGTTTATTAGACACATTTTACAACCAAATTGGCTGTAATTTGGCACAGAGTGCTCTTTTTGGGTACAAAATGTCCATGCAAAATTTTATGTATGTAGGTCCACGTTTACTGGTAGCCCCCATACAAAGGTACCCCTATTTTGAGTATTTACCCAAAAATTGGGTATAAACTCATTAACTGCCGAACCACTTGACATAGGCGGCCAAAATTTTGCACACATGTTTCTAATGACAAAGCAAATATAGAAATCCAACATGGGGACCCTGGGTCCAAGTTTTGATATAGCCCCCATATAACCGTATCTCCCGATTTAATGTATTTTTTGCCTATTAGACACATTTTAAGGCCAAATTGGCTGTAATTTGACACAGAGTGTTCTTTTTGGGTACCCAATGTCCATGCACCATTTTATGTATGTAGGTCCACGTTTACTGGTAGCCCCCATACAAAGGTACCCCTATTTTGAGTATTTACCCAAAAATTGGGTATAAACTCATTAACTGCCGAACCACTTGACATAGGCGGCCAAAATTTTGCACACATGTTTCTAATGACAAAGCAAATATAGAAATCCAACATGGGGTCCCTGGGTCCAAGTTTTGATATAGCCCCCATATAACCATATCTCCCGATTTAAGGTATTTTTGGTTTATTAGACACATTTTACAACCAAATTGGCTGTAATTTGGCACAGAGTGCTCTTTTTGGGTACAAAATGTCCATGCAAAATTTTATGTATGTAGGTCCACGTTTACTGGTAGCCCCCATACAAAGGTACCCCTATTTTGAGTATTTACCCAAAAATTGGGTATAAACTCATTAACTGCCGAACCACTTGACATAGGCGGCCAAAATTTGGCTCAGATGGTTTTTATATCAATACAAATATTGAAATCCAAAATGGGGCCCCTGGGTCCAAGTTTTGATATATCCCCCATATAACCGTACCTACCGATTTAAGGTACTTTTACGATCAAATTGGTTGTAATTTGGCATAGTGAGATTTTTTTTGCACAAAATATTCATGCAAAATGTGGTTTTTGACACACATGGTTTAAAATCAATATTATTTCCTGTATGGGAAAAGGGGTCTTCAAAACACTATGTGACGTGTGTTTTGAAGACCCCGGGAGATACGGTTATATGGGGGCTATATCAAAACTTGGACCCAGGGACCCCATGTTGGATTTCTATATTTGCTTTGTCATTAGAAACATGTGTGCAAAGTTTTGGCCTCCTATGTCAAGTGGTTCGGCAGTTAATGAGTTTATACCCAATTTTTGGGTAAATACTCAAAATAGGGGTGCCTTTGTATGGGGGCTACCAGTAAACGTGGACCTACATACATAAAATTTTGCATGGATATTTGGTACCCAAAAAGAACACTCTGTGCCAAATTACAGCCAATTTGGCCTTAAAATGTGTCTAATAGGCAAAAAATACCTTAAATCGGGAGATACGGTTATATGGGGGCTATATCAAAACTTGGACCCAGGGTCCCCATGTTGGATTTCTATATTTGCTTTGACATTAGAAACATGTGTGCAAAGTTTTGGCCGCCTATGTCAAGTGGTTCGGCAGTTAATGAGTTTATACCCAATTTTTGGGTAAATACTCAAAATAGGGGTACCTTTGTATGGGGGCTACCAGTAAACGTGGACCTACATACATAAAATTTTGCATGGACATTTTGTACCCAAAAAGAGCACTCTGTGCCAAATTACAGCCAATTTGGTTGTAAAATGTGTCGAATAAACAAAAAATACCTTAAATCGGGAGATATGGTTATATGGGTGCTATATCAAAACTTGGACCCAGGGACCCCATGTTGGATTTCTATATTTGCTTTGTCATTAGAAACATGTGTGCAAAATTGTGGCCGCCTATGTCAAGTGGTTCGGCAGTTAATGAGTTTATACCCAATTTTTGGGTAAAAACTCGGGTATTTACCCAAGTATTTACCCACGTCTTTAAAGTATCGTAAAACTATCCATTCTAAATCGATTTGATAACAGAAATCCGGAAATAGGGTGTAAGATGTTGTATTACCGAGTCAATATAGTAAATACCCAAATAAATACCTTATGGAGGTCTTTGAAAAATATTCTTCAATAAATCCACGTCCTGTGGAAGACCTTGAAATTTTTCTTTAATAAATCCACGTCCTGTGGAAGACCTTGAAATTTTTCTTTAATAAATCCACGCTTTGCTGGATGGTCCTTGAAAAAATATTCTTTAATAATCCACGCCTTGTTGGGTGGTCCTTAACAAAATATTCTTTAATAAATCCACGCCTTGTTGGATGGTCCTTGAAAAAATATTCTTTGATAAATCCAAGCCTTGTTGGGTGGTCCTTAACAAAATATTCTTTAATAAATCCACGCCTTGTTGGATGGTCCTTGAAAAAATATTCTTTAATAAATCCACGCCTTAAGAAGGTCTTGAAAAATTATTCTTTAATAAATCCAGGCCTTGTGGGAGGCTTGAAAAATTATTCTTTAATAAATCCAGGCCTTGTGGGAGGCTTGAAAAATTATTCTTTAATAAATCCACGCCTTGGGAAGGTCTTGAAAAATTATTCTTTAATAAATCCACGCCTTGGGAAGGTCTTGAAAAATTATTCTTTAATAAATCCACGCCTCAGTTGGCCCTTGAAAAATTATTCTTTAATAAATCCACGCCTCAGTTGGCCCTTGAAAAATATTCTTTAATAAATCCACTCCTCAGTTGGCCCTTGAAAATTATTCTTTAATAAATCCACGCCTTCAGGAGGTCCTAGCAAAAATATTCTTAAATAAATCCATGCTTTGGGATTGTCGGATTATGAAAAAAATTTTTGTTGGTTGGTCCTTGAAGAATGAAGAATAACGTTTTAAAGAAAAGTTCACACGCCAACTTCCACAAATTTATCATTGTTACAGCAAATAAATGTGTCTGCTTTTTATCTGTCATTAGTTCAACTTAATTTTTTTCTTATATTCTGCATTGTTTCCTTCCATATGTGTGCGTGTGTATGTGCATAATGTAAGGAGTGTGACTTTGTGTGTGTTAGTGAAATATTGCCAGGAAAAAGTTTATTTGAACTTAATTTCTTTGTGATATTTCAGTACCTATTTCTCTGTGTATATGCACGTATGTGTGTTTGATTCTTTTTCTTGTGTTCTTCTCACATCTGAAAGTGATAACACGTCAGTCAGTTTGTCTGGGGGTTTTAGAGTGAACGTTGTAACATAACAAGTGCATAATTTATTGACTAATAAAAAAAGTTTTATTTTTTCTTTCTTTTCAACTTTTGTAACTTTTTTTCTACTTTTCCCATATCTTCTGACAGGAGTTCGGATCGAAAGAAATGTGGAGAACGGATTTCAATTGGAAAATAAGCAACGTATGTTATTTTGATGATTATAGGGCAAATAGTGTATTTAATTGGAATAATTAAGAATATGCAGAGATTTTGAAGATCAACAAAAAAGTAGATTGGTAGTAGATTTTCAAGGACCAACAAAAGTCTGAATTTGTTCAAAGAATATTTTTCAGACCATCCATGGCGTGGAGTTATTAAAAATATTTTTACAAATAACATCCATGGCGTAGATTTATTGTAATATATTCGAAGACCTCTCAAGTCTTGGTTCTCTTAAAAAATATTTTCAAAAACCATTCAAGGCTTAGATTTCTTAAAAAATATTTTTTCAAAGACCACCCACAGCGTGGTTTACTTCAAAACTATTTTTTGACGACCTTTCAGGGCGTAGATTTAAAAACAATATTTTTTTAAAAATCATCGAAGGAGTAGATTTAAAAAAATAACAATTTAAAAACCAGTGAGCGGAGCAGTATAGTCGGACGGGGCCGACCATATGATACCCTACACAACATCCACGAAAGTCTTACTTTCTGTGGTTCTATGTTCTGAGCTTGAACAATATTTTGCGATATTTGCACCCTCTTGACCGACTAGAGGTCAATAAATATTACTAATATTCAGTACAGCTCTTCTTGTCTAGATTCCCTTCCCACTTTGTGTTGTGAAGTTCGGCTATAAATTGTGGCCTACAGATCGACTCAAAAAAAAAAACACTCCAAAAAATTAAGTTTTCGGTCCACATCATCACAAAATTATTATCTGATCTTCACCGAAAATTATTGACGTTATCCTTGAGCATACCTGGATCCTCATAAAAAATGTCAAAACGATCAGCTCCATATTTCCGCCCTCTAGTGTGGTAATGGGCTACTAAATAATATATGAATACGTAACCACCTGTAAATATTTAAGTGTTAATCCCATATCCGAGTACATACGGCAATATAATTGGTATCAATTCAAGGGTCAACCACTCCTCTTCGATATATTATCAACCTTTTGGGTCTATGTCCTTCAGGAGTAAATATATACGATATAGAATACAAATTTTATAATTTTTCACACAAAAGTCAGGTTCCATTTGACCCGCTAAATATTGACTATATGATACCCTTCACAACTTTGGGAATATTCAACAGATGGAATCCTAACAGACGTCCCATTAACATTAAATTCAACATGTCATTCTGTAACCTATACTAAATTTTAGTCAGATATAGAAATGCTTCTTACAATGGGACAACATTATGTAAATAAATTTAAAGCAAAATATCGAAATCTAAACCGATTTCATCGAAACTTGTCATATGTTAGGTTACACTTATTTCAGAATGTTTTTTGCATTCGGTCAGTTCTTCATTAACACTGGAAAGACGGGAATTTTTTATATACCTATATTGCCTAAAATCGGTCAAAATGACCTCATTCTGAAAGTATTTTTATTGTGTAAAGAAATTTTTTTAAACTAATTTTTTAATATTTTTTACATTATTTACAATCATACAAATCGTTGTTATTATTTGTTTTCGGTGGTAGGGCTCTCGACTTTCCCCTTTTGAAAAATTAGAGCGCGGACTAAATATTCGAAAAAGAGGAAGTCTTTACTCTACTATGATTAATAAACGTAGTGGTGCAAAAAGTCACAAAATTTTAAAAAGCTGGGTCATAATATATACAATTGTTTTTTTAACTTGAAATTGAAAAACGGTCAAAATGACTGCCTTCGGCAATCTAGTGTTAAGTTATAAATCCAAATTTCGTGCAAATCGCAGGATATATAGGGTCTTTGGTGCACCATGTACATAAAATCGGAGGAAAATAATATATGGGAGCTATATCTAAATCTGAACCGATTTTCACGAAACTTAACACACACCATTCAAGACTCAATTCAGCACGCTATGGCAAATTTCGTGCACATCGAAGGATATATAGGAACTTTGGTGCACTATTTCCCTAAAATCGGACGAAATTATATATGGGAGCTATATCTAAATCTGAACCGATTTTCACGAAATTTAACACACACCGTTCAATACTTAATTCAGTATGCTATGCCAAATTTCGTGCAAATCGAAGGATATATAGGGACTTTGGTGCACTATTTATCTAAAATCAGACGAAAATATATATGTTAGCTATATCTACCATATATATTATAAAAATATGCACAAAGACATAATATCCTGTACCACAGTGTGGTGAAGGGTATAATATGTAATGTTTTTGGTCCATTTCATCCCCTAAATATTAACCGATCTTCACGAAAAACAATAGGGGTCTTCATTGGCCAGAACCCATCGTACATGCAACATTTCGTGAAGATTGGTCCATAACCTTGGCATACACATGTCTAGATTGACTCAGTCGAGATATGACGATCGCTATACTTAAAGGTGGGTCTAGGACCAATATTTCGCGGTGTTACAAACTGCACAAATCTATAATACCCATACAAGGCGTAGTATTATTACTGTTCACGTAGCGAACATGGTTTTAAAATAATAAAGATAGTGAATGTCTTGCTGTGGGTCTCTTGTGTAAGAGAGAGAACATTTAGTTAAACAGGGATCTATTTTTGTATACAGTCCACTTAAGGGGACCCCCCCCCCATTCTCGGGGTCAAAATTTTTGTTGATATAATTCGAATCTACACTGATTAAAGAATGTCTCTACAAAATTTCAAGTGAAAATCTCAAGATCTCTTGAAGATGTAGCCGATTTATTGTGTCAGCATCAAGTGACGCCTGAAGGACTTCTCAAACTTTAAACGCGTTTTTCTCTAAACATTTTTTTTTGCGAATGGCGGGCACGATAACTCAAAAACTAATAATCCAATCGGTTCCAAATTTTGCAACGTTTCTCTGGGAGTGTATAGCTCTCGTATGAACTAGGATAAAGCCAATCGGTGAGGAACTTCCTTATTTTTTAATTTGGTTTTTGGTAAAAAATCGGCGATTTTCCAAAAATATTTTTTCAAAGGTCCGCCATTTTGTTAATTTTAGAGCGAAGTCAATAATCTTAGTTCATAGCAGAGAATGAAATTTTTGGAATTGGAATTTTCGGATTCCGATGTTCCAGTGAGGAGTTATTATGCCCGCCATCAAAAATAAGGACTTTTCTTTAATTACAAAAAAACAACAACAAAACAATAAAAAAATTTTTTTGTAAATTATTTTTCTTCTCTTTTAAATCTTCAATTATATATGTGCAAAGTTACAAACCTTAACAAGCATTTGTATTCATTTACCAGCCCATTGAAAATCTTGAAAAATTGAAATCGGGAATGGGGGGGGGGGGGGGTTCCCTTAAGATAACAGCATTTTCATGTTGACTATTTGTACACTAGAATAAGATAGGAATTATCTATTGCCACATGTGGTATGTTTGGGCGAGATTACGGGGAGTAATCTTCACTACAGACTGATAAGCATGTGTAGCGTGTTTGCCACATGTAAGATAACGAAATATGTGTGTCCACTACATGTGTTATGACAGATCCACTTTCTCTCTCTCTCTTTTACACATTAGTCTAAGATAGGTTAAGTCATATTGTAATACTTAGTTCTTATGGATCACTTTTTATTCAAATAAATTAGTGTGCAAATGCACAGCAAAAGATACAGACGTGCTATCACTCCGCGGAGAAATATCCGCGTAAGATCCCTAGTTTTTCAATTACAATATATTTTTTAAAACACAATCGACTTAGATGTACAAATATAAATCCTCAAATATTTATATATTTATATTATATATAAATATGCTATGGAATGCTATTCAAGTCGTCAATTTATCCAAGGCATAAAATATTTTATATATTTTAAAAAATATGTTTTTTTTTCATAGATCGTCCTATGCGTAGATTTAATATCCGAATATTTTCTTCTAATTTTAAAAATAATATTCAATGATTCTCATCACATGCCCCATTATTTAAAATTAGAAACGGTAATTCAGGATAAGTTTTTTTTTGTCTTCGTACAACATTCTCCCACACTTCAAATTACTTTTCAAAGTTGCCATTCAATTTAATTTGTTTTAAATTTGTTATTTTCTTTTTAACTTTATGTTTTTTTCACTTTTTTGTTATTTTGTATTTCATGACACGTGACTGACGTTTATTCTAATTTGATCGTAACCCTCCTCCATCCACCCACATAAACAACCATCTTCGTATGCGGCTCATTGTCTACAAATCCTACAATTGAAAAGCGTTTTACGTTCAACACTTAACGTGTCTCTGTGTTTGTGTGCGAATGTGTACAACTGTTAACTTTTGTTTTCCGCCAGCCAACTGTTATTTTCACTTGAATCCATTGACACGAACTCAGCAGAAACACACACACACGTTCATTTTTATGGGAAAATTGTTCAAATTTTCCATATACCTCTATGCTTGATGAGGATGGTGTTTACGTTTTTTTTGTTGTGTATGTATGTGTGTGTTTGAAAAGTTTTCATATTTTTAAACTCACGCGTTCTGTTGGCATAAATTGTTGCAAACAAACTACCACGACTACGACTACTAAAACTATGAATTTAACAACATTGTTAATAACAATTTGAATGTGTTATGTTATATAAATAGGAATACAAATAATAACACAAATTGAAATATAACAGTGGCAGTTGAATGAAGGGACTGGAGAAGGTGCTGACATGGAAATTGAGTTGTTTATAGTTCAAATTGCATTGTTGATGTTGATCAGTAGCCATTGTATTTAAATTGAAACGAGTAGAGAAGGTCAGTCTAGCTTTATGATTTGTATAACTTAAAACGGCTATTGGACCAAAGGGTGTTACATATGCAAACAAGTTTAAGGGAGATCAATTTACAGTAATAAGTTGCCGCGATCAATAACACCAAATTTCAAATTTATGAGGAGTGATTGATGACCATGTTGATCTCCCATCTAAGAACCTAGTATGGAGGCTCACTTTGCCTTTTAATTTCCATTCATGTTTCCATTATATTTTCTTCCTTTAAATGTTTCTGTCATAAGAGTAAAATAAAAACCAGTAAGGAAAGTGGTAAAGTCGGACGGGGCCGACTATATGATACCCTTCACCACTTTGGGTATATTCAACAGATGAATCCTAACAGACGTCGCATTTTTGAAGGACCAGTAAAATGAAACTGGATCCATAAACATGTCATTCTGCAACCTATACTAAATTCTTTATTTGGTCAGATAAAGAGTTGCTTCTTACAATGGGACAAAATTATGTAAATCAATTTAAGGGAACCCCCCATTCTCGATTTTTTATTTTTAAGATTTTAAATGGGCTGGTAAATGAATACCAATGCTTGTTAAGGTTTGTAACTTGGCACATATAAATTTGAAGATTTAAAAAGGAAGAAAAATAATTTACCAAAATTTTTTGTTGTTGTTTTTTGGGTTGAAAACATATTTTCAGTATGTGGGCATGATAACTCCTCACTGGAACATCGGAATCCGAAAATTCCAACTGTTTTAGAAAGAGGACATGTCTGTCTCTCGTATGAACTAGGATTATTGACTTCGCACAACAATTATCAAAATGGCGGAACTTTGAAAAAATTTTTTTTTTTGAAAATCGCCTATTTTTTACCACAAACTAAGTTAAAAAATAAGGAAGTTTTTCACCGATTGGCTTTATCCTAGTTCATACGAGAGCTACACACTCCCAGAGAAACGTGTCAAAATTTGAAACCGATTGGATTATTAGTTTTTGAGTTATCGTGCCCTCCATTCGTTTTGAGAAAAACGCGATTAAAGTTTGAAGCCCTTTAGCCGTCACTTGATGCTAACACAATAAATCGGCTATATCTTTAAAGTTCTATACTTGAAATGTAGAAGAATTATATATAAATCAAAAAAGTTTTTGACACCAAGAATGGGGGGGGTCCCCTTAAAGCAAATATCAATCGGATACCCATTGACTATTTGGATAAATAAACATGAGGAGTTTTCTATAAAAGCTATATCGAAATCTAAACCGATTTAAGCAAAACTTGTCACAGGTTAGGTTAAACTAATTTCAGTATGTGTTGTGCATATCGGCCACATTTCGAGTTCTTGGTGCATCATTTATTTAAAATCGGGAGAAAATATATATGGTAGCTCTATCCAAATTTTAACCGATTTCAACAAAACTTTCCACATACTAGGTTATATTAACTTCAGTATGTTGTGCAATATGTTTGTCAGTCGGCCTAACGTTGGGTCTTTGGTGTACCATTTAACTAAAATCGGACGAAACTATATATGTAGAAGCTATATATAAATCTGAACCGATTTCAACGAGACTTGCCAGAAATTAATTTATATTAACTACAATTCATTGTACAAAATTGTGTAGCAATCGGACAAACTTTGGGTCTTTAGTGCACAATTTACATAAAATCGGAAGAAAATATACATAGGAGCTACATTAAATCCGTAGAAAATATATATGGGAGCCATATCCATATCAGAATCGATTTTCACGATACTTACCATACATCATTCTAGACTTAATTCAGTAGGCTATGCTAAATTTCGTGCAAATAGAAGTATATCTAGAGACTTTGGTACACCATTTACCTTATATCGGACGAAAATATATTTGAGAGCTATATCCAAATCTGAACCGATTTTAAGGAAACTTGACACACATCATTCTAGGCCCAATTCAGTACGTTATGCCAAATTTCGTGCAAATCAAAAGATATATAGGGACTTTGGTACACCATTTACCTTAAATCGGACGAAAATATATATGGGAGCTATATCCAAATCTGAACCGATTTTCACGAGACTTAATACACATAATTCTAGACCTAATTCATTACGCTGTGCCAAATTTCGTGCAAATCGAAAGATATATAGGGACCGTTTACATTAAATCGGTTAAATATATATATGGGAGCTATATCTAAATCTGAACCGATTTTTCCCAATTTCAATAGGGTTCGTTCTTGGGCCAAATAGGTGACCAATGCCAAATTTCATCCAATTCGGATTATAAATGCGACCTGTACTTTGTTTACAATTTAACATCGACAGACAGACGGACGGACGTGCATAAATCGACTCAGAAAGTGATTCTATGCATATTCTCAAAAGGAACCATGGGCCTATCTCGTTTCCTTTTGCCTGTTACAAACATATGCGCAAAGACATAATACCCTGTACCACAGGGTGGTGAAGGGTATACAAATTGACAGCATCTGGAGGATGACCAATAATGATAAGCTGATAGTTACTCCGAATCCTTGGAGCAATAGACTTGAAGTCTTCCTATTTTATTTCGCACACGAATGTTGCTTCATAGCGTATATGTTATTTTATCATCACTTAAGAGGTACCGGCAGATCTTTCCCTATAGACTTCGGATTTAATGTAGGCTTCGTAAAAATACTACGATGCGCAATCAAAGGATCATAACGAATGAAATAGTTTCATTTAGAATTTTTCGAAAAAAAATAAATTATGATGTTTTGAAAGGTGGAGATGGGTTCCATCTTCGGAATTGATTAAAACTTGGTAGAAATATCACAAGGGAAATCCAATATACAAAATCGGATACTCGATTAGCTTTATTTTAAATTAAAAAGTTTGTAAAGTTTATGATTTTCGTGGTTTAGGAACCAGATGTAGTAGACCAATGGGACATGAGCTGATTCGGTAAAAAATTTACTATTGGCAAATTTTGCCAAATAATCATTTTCGACCCTATAAACTATATATATTCTTGATCAGCCTAAAATTCTATGACGATTTAAGCATGTCCGTCCGTCTGCTGTAATCACTCTAGCGTCTAAACGAATTGAGATAGATCGCGAAAATTTTGCATAGAGTCGTCTTTTGTCGGCAGGCAGGTCAAGTTCGAAGATGGGCTTTATCGGTTCACGTTTAGGCATAGCTCCCATATAAGGGTACCCCCAATTTTCGGTATTTTGGGGTTCTTGAGCCCGTTTTTCAACCGAACTTGCGGCAATCTCCCTACCAAAAATTATTAATACCCTCCATAGTATGGAGGGTATATTGATTTTGTTTTTCCATTTGTAACTCATCGAAATAATCATTTCCGACCTATAAAGCATATATATTCTTGATCAGCGTAAAATACTATGACGATTTAAGCATGCCCGTCTATCTATTGATTTATTTCCCGTTTTGAGTTTGGTTCTAAGACCCTGTTGTAATCATTTCACCTGCGGAGGATAGCGAGATAAAAAATTAGAAAGTAAGGTTCGATAATGAACTATAGCCGCATTTAAACCTAGCCCCTGTGTGGAGGTTCCAGAAGGAGTGGATCGATATTCCCCATCTTCGAATTTGAATTAAGTTTGGAAGAAATAATAAGATGGACAAAGTTTGGATGAAATCTAAATTTTATGAAATGGATTTGGTCCAAAGAAACATGGGGTCTAAAACCAATATTTCGATGGGGCACATTTTCACCGTCTTAAAGGGTATATACCCTCATTTGCCATAAGGCTGAGAGTATAAATATCCATTAAAATTTTCTGAAATTTGTATTATGGTTTACCTAATCCGTTTTTAGAAATGTAGGTATAGGCCCACTTTTTGGTATGTTCCCTATATTTTCATTTCTAGTACCTGTCAGTATATCTTTGGTGGAGGGTATCCAAAGTTCGGCCCGGCTTTTTCACTAGATTTTTGTACCCTTCACCACACTGTGGTACAGGGTATTATGTCTTTGTGCATATGGAATATATAGATAGGCATAAAATCACTTTCTGAGTCGATTTATGCATGTCCGTCTGTCTTTCTGTCCATGTAAAATTGTAAATAAAGTACAGATCGCATATATGATCCGAATTGAAAGAAATTTGGCACATCTCATTTGTTTGGTCAAAGGACGAACCCTATTGAAATTTGGAAAAATCGGGTCATATTTAGACATAGCTCCCATATATAGTTTCGATCGATGTTCAGTAAATGGTGCACCAAAGCACCAAAATACGGCCAATTGGCACACAAATTTCCACAACGTACTGAAGTTAGTATAACCTACTGTGTGGAAAGTTTCGCTGAAATCGGTTCTGATTTAGATATAGCTCCCATATATAGTTTCGTCCGATTTTTAATAAATGGTACACCAAAGACCCAAAATAACGCCGATTAACACAACATTTTGCACAACGTACTGAAGTTAGTACAACCTAACATGTGTAAAGTTTTGTTGAAGTCGGTTCTGATTTCGACATAGCTCCCATATATAGTTTCGTCCGATTTTCAGAAAGTGTGCACCAAAGCTCCAAAATATAGGCGATTGGCACTAAATTTTGTACAACGTACTGAAATAGGTATATGCTAACGTGTGTCAAGTTTTGTTGAAATCGGTTCAGGAGCCATATATAGCTCCCATATATAGTTTCATCCGATTTTAAATAAATGGTGCACCAAAGATCCAAAATAACGTCGATTAACCAACATGATGCACAACGTACTAAAGTTAGTATAACCTAATGGTCCAGATTTAGATATAACTCCCATATATAGTTTGTCCAATTTTAAGTCAATAATGAACCAAAGACCCCAAGAGTGGTCGATAGGCGTAACATTTTGAACAACATACTGAAGTTAGTGTAGCCCAAATTTTGGAAAGTTTCTTTGAAATCGGTTTAGATTTGGATATAGCTCTCATATATATTTTCTTCCGATTTTAAGAAAATGACGTATCAAGGACCTAAAAACATGGCCGATACGCACAAAACGTACTGAAGTTAGTATGATCGTAATCGTTGAAATCGGTGCGGATTTAGGATATAGCTTTCATATATACTTATGCCCGATTTCAAATAACGACTTTAAAAGTTTCCTTAGCGGTTCGTGCTGTTCTAGTACGAATATAAAAAATAAAAAAACACCATTATTTGACACCTTCGGACCCAGGGTGACCATCGCCCCAAAATTTAAGATTCTAGCTTCAGTCGTTTCGTCTAGGTGTTGATGAATCATTAACACAGTCAATCTGTTTACTCTTTTATTATTATAGAAGATTTGTCATTGAGGGATAAATCATCCAACCAAAATTTGTCAATACTTGTCCACTTTTTAGGATAGACTCCTTATAATCTTACCTCAAATATTCTTTATTTTTTGGAATTTTGGTCACGTGGCAAATCTTCCCATTAAAATTGTCTTCATCTCCTTATTAGGGTAAGTCCCATATAACGGCACCGTATTGTAATTTAGTAGTTTGGATTATCATTGGGTATTAATTATTCCTACAGAGAATTATCTATTTTGGTTCACATTTTATGGAAGAATTTTGGGTACGCTTTTCAACCTAATTGACAGTTTTTTTCTGTATTTTAGATTATCATTGGGTAGAAAATGTGGCTCCAAATTTCGGGGTAGACCCTTTATAAAAGTACTCCAATAATTTGATATTTTTGGCATGTTTTTCAACCCAATTGAATGTAATTTGTTTTTGAGGTTTTCATTGGATGTCAAATCTTCCTACCAAAAATTTTCTATAGAAACCCATAGACCCCCATATAAAAGTCACGATCGTTTTAATGTTGCTATTTCTAGCGTCTATACTTCTATTAAAAAGTTGTATGCAGTCATATAACCCATGAAATACACACAACCTTCGTACTTACTTAATAGATAAATTGCATTTTCTCTTCTCCTTCTCCATCATTCGCTCACATAATGTCCTTGTTAATGCTGCAGGATAAATTGTCGCGTGAAACACCCACATATCTACTTATGCAGCTCATATATAAAAATAGTTACATATTAATATACAAACGAGTATATGTATGCATATGGAACTTATATGCCATGAGATGAATGTCGGATACATACATATTAAATAGCTTTTATTGTTTTAAAATGTTTTTCGAAATTTATTTTCCATGGAAATAGGAAACATTTAAATGCTGTGAAGGCTTCCAATGAAAAAGCGTTTAAAAGTAAATAACACTGCAGTCGATTAACTGAGGAACTATTTGTTGGTTCCTTGAATTTTGCTATGAACCAAAATTAAATATTTTGCAAGCACAAGGATATACATTTTATACAAGAAATAATTGTAATTAAAAATGAATTGTTTTCATATTTATTGGCAAACTTTTCTCGTTAAAAATAAAAGTAGACCGTAGTGATATGGCTTAAATCCTGCAATGACCTTTACATTCCTTCGCAGGTAATTTCATTAAAATGGCTTTTTGAGGGCTTACATATGGAATAATGAATATTTGGTTATGCTGGAGCAAGGTATAACATAATTTTTTGCTTATATTAAATAATAAGATAGTCCAAATATTATAAAAAAGTTTATAAGTGAACCCCTATATAAATCTGGACCGATGTTAGAAATTTCGAATAGTAATTTCTGTCACAATGAAACCGAAAATACCAAATTTTCAAAATTTCTTAGGGGGCTGGTCAATGGGCTGGTAAATCAATACCAAACCTTGTTAAGGTTTGTAAGTTTGCAGATATATATTTGAAAAATTAAAGGAAAAAGATAATTTATATTTTTCTTGTTATTTTATAGGATTGAAGAAAAGTCCTTATTTTTGATGGCGGGCTCAAAAATCAACAAAATGTCGGACCTTTGAAAAATTTTGTTTTTAAAAGTCGCTTTTTTTACCACAAACCAAGATAAAACCAGTAAGGAAAGTAGTAAAGTCGGACGGGGCCGACTATATGATACCCTTCACCACTATGGGTATATTAAACAGGACTATTAACATGAAATTGGATAAACAAAAATATGTGATATTTACCTAAATGTGAATCTACCTAGATCTATCCATAAAGTATGTCAATCGACTTCAAACAAGTATTAAAAGGTCATCCGTTGGGCTATGTCTGTACTTCTAGAAAACGCAACTACGTAATTCTATGCTCAATTTTTTTACGTTGTGCAAAATTTGATGTCAGTCTGACTAACATGAGGAGTTTGATGCCCAATTTACTTGAAATCGGGCGAAAATATATATGTAAGCTCTATCCAAATATTAAGCGATTTCAAACAAACTTGTCACAGGTTAGGCTATACTACTTTCAGAACGTTTTGTTCCTATTGGTTCCTTAGTACGTCAATTACTTAAAATCAATCTATAATTAAAAGGAAGCTATATCTAAATCTGGACCGATTTTCACGAAATTGGCACACATCATTCTAGGCCCAATTAAGTAGGTTATGCCAAATTTCGTGCAAATCGAAGGATATATAGGGACTTTGGTGCACCATTTACATGAAGTCGGACGAAATTATATATGGGAGCTATATCTAAATCTTGACCTTTTTTCAAGAAACTTGGCAGACAGTACCTTATGCCGAATTTTGTGCAAATTGAAAGATATATAGGGACTTTGGGGCACCATTTACATGAAATCGGGCGAAACTATATATGGGAGCTATATCTAAATCTTGACCGATTTACTCCAAACTTGGCAGACATCACTCTAGGCTTAATTCAGTACGTTATGCCAAATTTAGTGCAAATCAAAATATAAATAGGGACTTTGGGGCACCATTTACATGAAATCGGACGAAACTATATATGGGAGCTATATCTAAATCTGTACCGATTTTCACGAAACTTGGCAGACATCATTCTAGACCTAAATGATTAGGCTGTACCAAATTTCGTGCAAATCGAAAGATATTTTGAGGCCGTTTACATTAAATCGGTTAAATATATATATGGGAGCTATATCCAAATCTGAACCGATTTTTCCCAATTTCAATAGAATTCGTCCTTGGGCCGAATAAGTGACCCAGGCCAAATTTCATCCAATTCGGATCATAAATGCGACCTGTACTTTGTTTACAATATAACATGGACAGACGGACGGACGGACATGCATAAATCGACTTAGAAAGTGATTCTATGCATATTCTCAAAAGGAACCATGTGTCTATCTCGTTTCCTTTTGCCTGTTACAAACATATGCACAAAGACATAATACCCTGTACCACAGTGTGGTGAAGGGTATAAATAAGGAAGATCTTAATCGATTGTATTTATCCGTTCATACGATAGCTATACACTCACAGAGAAATGTCTCAAAATTTGGAATCGATCGGATTATTATTTTTCGAGTTATCGTGCCCTCCATTCGCAAAAACACTGTTTGGAGAAACATGCGTTTAAAATTATCCCACGGCGGCCGGTTCTATGCACCGGATTGACTCGGAGGAATTCTTCGACCAAGGGCTGCCACCTCAACTACTACATGTTTGTGCCGTATTTTTTCATCATGGGAGAGGCGTTATATCCCGGGATGCCTGCTCCGAACTCTTCTGGTCCGCGCCGGGATAGAAAGAAACCCCGGACCTTGGTTCTGTTCCGTTTGTCGGAACCGCATCCACCACAGATCAACGTCGGTGAGATGCAATAGATGTATGGGATGGGTGCATTTCCGCGGCTGTTCGGGTCTTAGTCGTCTCCAGGACTACTGTGACAGGAGTTATTTTGCTGCATGCTGCGTCAGCGTATCTCCCAGCGTGTCCTCATCATCTTCGCCGTCAACGTCTTCGTCTTCGACGACATCGTCGCCAACGCCTGCGTCGCCAACGTTATCGTCGTCAACGTCTTCGTCGTCGTCGGATTATGAGACACCCCCACAGTCTCCTCTGCAGCAAACGCAGAGTCTAACACCACATGTTGCTGTAGTACGCCCCGGAAATGCATCGTTTTTGCAGTTTAACTGCGATGGACTGCGAAATAAAATCAGCGAAATCGTAGACTTTATGAATCGGAATAACATCATGGTCGCCGCGATCCAGGAAACCAAGCTGTCTGATACCTGTAGCTTGCACCGTTGCGATGGTTACAACGTGTTACGAAAGGATCGCACTAGAAGCGGAGGTGGGGGACTTGCTTTCTTGTTACACCACTCTGTACAATACAGACCTATCTCGCTTGAGCTAGACTCTAGTGACCCATATATGGAGTGTATGGGGGTAGCAGTCAAGTGTGGTACTGCCGAGATAGAGGTGCTTAACGTGTACATCCCGCCGTTAAATAGCTGTACCCCGCGTTATTTACCCGACATTAGTTTACTTTTGGAGGGTAATAACCGTCTGGTACTAGGGGATTTCAATGCCCATCATGAACTCTGGCATTCCGTCCTAGGTAATGACCAGAGGGGTACAGCGCTGGCAGAGCAAATTGACAGCTCCACGTTTTGCACGGTGAATGAGGATGCCCCCACGAGAATTAGAGGAGATTGCCACAGCTCGCCGGACATCACCATTGTGGCACCAGGTCTGATTAATGACGTAATCTGGCAACCCGTCATTTCTCTTGGTTCAGACCACCTCCCCATCATCGTCTCCGTAAATAGACCACCCGATTTCATAACCTCTGAACGCCGAACTTTCCTGAACCATGGTAAAGCTAATTGGCAAGGTTTCAGAGATTTAACCAATCGCCGCTTCAGAGAGCTGCCCATTCCCTCAGATCCTCGGGTAGCTGAGAAGAAATTCCGAGACATCATCACTGCTGCAGCCGCCCGCCATATACCTGCTGGTCGAATACCCGAAGTGAGACCAAACTTCCCAGCAGAAGCGACGGTGCTTGCGAATGAGCGTGATGAGCTTCGCCGTACAACACCTGAAGACCCAAGAGTGAAGGAACTCACCCTTGAAGTCAACAGGTTAGTATGCGAACACAAGCGGAAGAAGTGGCTAGACCACCTGAAGCTCTGCAACATTGGAGCCGCAACAAGTAAATTGTGGGCAACGGTTAAGTCACTCTCGAATCCTGGAAGGAAGGATGATAGAACGGCTGTCACGTTTAACGACGTAACGTTGACTGATCCGAAGAGGTGCGCGAGTTTTTTTAACCGGCAGTTTATTGAGCACCCCGAGAGTGACATGGCGAAAAGGAGTGTGCTTCGTCGCATTAGAGCCCTCCGAGCCGAGGAGGTACCACCACAATTTTCGAAGGATGATGTTGCAGATGCCATTCGAAACGCTAAATCATCCAAAGCGTTGGGCCCGGATGGAATCTCAATGATAATGCTGAAACAACTGGATGAACCTGGAGTGGAGTATTTAACTGCTGTTCTCAACCTGTCGGTAGCCACCCACATTGTTCCTGAAGCCTGGAAAATAGGCAGGGTGGTCCCGC
This sequence comes from Musca vetustissima, assembly GCF_032173495.1. Lineage (NCBI taxonomy): Eukaryota > Metazoa > Arthropoda > Insecta > Diptera > Muscidae > Musca > Musca vetustissima. The sequence continues at coordinate 37,953 of NW_026882912.1, forward strand.
TACTGAAGCCAGGCAAGGATGCCAGCAGAGGTGAATCGTACAGGCCGATTTCCCTTCTGTCTCCAGTAGCAAAGACGCTTGAGTCACTACTCCTCCCTCTGATGAGAAGTAGGTTTCCAGTCCCTCAACATCAACATGGATTCCGAAGAATGCATAGTACGACCACAGCATTACACGCCATAACCACACATGTAAGTAGAGGACTTAACCAGAACAGGCCGTGTGACAGAACAGTCTTGGTGGCTCTTGACTTATCGAAAGCCTTCGATACTGTCAATCACGCCAAGCTGTTCGAGGACATAGAGAAGACCAACCTCCGGCCTAGTTTGAAACGTTGGATAATCAATTACATGTGTGGTCGCCAGTCATATGTGGAATTCAGAAACAAGAAGTCTAAACCCCGTAGAGTGAAACAGGGAGTTCCCCAAGGTGGGGTCATATCTCCGGAACTGTTTAACCTCTACCTTTCTGAAATTCCACAACCACCGGACGGCATTGAGATCGTAATGTACGCGGATGATTGTACGATCATGGCGTCGGGGCCTATTATCGATGACATTTTTGAAAGGTTAAATGTCTACATAGCTGATTTAGTACAGTTCTTCCATCTGAGGAATATGAAGATATCCGCCGCCAAATCCACAGCCACACTGTTCACCACATGGACGGCTGAAATGAAGCTCCCTCTGAACGTCATGGTCGATGGTGTAATAATTCCGACCACTAATTACCCAAAAATTTTGGGAGTAACGTTCGATAGCTTATTTAAGTCGTCCGCGCAAGCCACCGCTATTTGCGATAAGATGAGAAGTAGGAACAAGGTCCTCAAGTCGCCTGCCGGCAGCTCTTGGGGTGCTGATAAAGAGACCTTGTTGACCTCTTACAAAGCAATAGGTCGGTCGGTGGTAAGCTATGCGGCGCCAGTGTGGTATGCGAATGTAAGCGATACGCAGTGGAAGAACATACAAACCTGCCAGAATGCCGCCCTGAGAACTGCGACAGGGTGCCTCCTTATGACGCCAGTGGACCATTTACATGAGGAGGCAATGGTCTTACCCGTACATCGGCACAACAGGATGTTGTCGATGCAGTACCTGCTTGGGTGTTATCGCAGGAATCATCCATGCCATAATCTTATGGATAGAATTCCCCCACCCAGGCACGTAAGGAGAGACCTACATGATCTAGAGAGAGAGGTCCAACGGTATAAGAGAGAACCCCTAGATCTTGAGGCTTATCGAGCAGGAATTACCAACATTCACACGGAAGCAGTGACCCAGGCAATGGACCAATACCGTGTGAATGCTGTACTTGGAGTCCACCCACCACCTATAGCAGCAGAAGAACGTGAGCTGCCTAGACAAACGAGAGTGGTTTTAGCCCAACTAAGATCAGGATGGTGCAGCCGCCTCAATTCGTATTGGGCCCGAATTGACAGCGCGGTTCCAAACACATGCCCTGCATGTGGATTTGGACCCCATGATACGCTGCATCTATTTAACTGCCCTGCTAAACCCACTCATCTGTCTCCGGAATCTCTTTGGACGCAGCCGTTACAGGTTGCAACCTTCCTGAACCTGGAAACAGAGGAGTCAGAACCAGATTAATACAACAAACATGAAGATAGTTGCTACAACAACAACAACAAACAGTGCATGAAGTTGGGAGAAAACATCATTCTTCGTCAAATACTATTGCGTTTTAGAAAACTGTGGTAGCTGGTGACGAATACGCAGTCAATATTTTACATCCGTTTAACACCATCAGTTGCGAATAAAATGCATCAGTGAATAAACTGTTCGATCTATTTATTTTCGAAATTTGATGTATTTCTATTGCCACAAAACCGTTCATATCTTAGAATCTGACCTTCTTATTGCTATTTTCATCGCATATATTGGTTCCTAGATCAATATTAATGGACCATAAAGTTTTCAAAGTCTGAAAAATGGGGTTTCGCGATATTTTTTTTACTAATTTGTTTGTCGGATTTTGGTTTTAATAGTTTTTAGGGTCCTGTCCTCGCGATATATTTTGCAAAACCTCATTTTTATTATTCTAAAGTTATTTGGGATGTTTTGAAGCCGCGACGACCATATCTAATAGTCTCATTTTGAGATTAGGACGAGAAATTACCATATATTAAATGAAAAATTGCTGGAGAATGTATTGAACGTAAATGTGAGAAAATATTCGCGAAAAAATTCAGTGGTTTATTGGAATCGTCGCCAAATCGCTTTTAGTATGTGGTTACCCGCAATGGTAACTATAAAGAGACAAAGCGTGTGTTGTATAATGATTTTTTCAAAAATAATAATAAAAAGCAAAATACTTTTTTGTGATAATAATTTTTGGGTTGGTATAGATTTTGGCCGATATCTTCGAGGCCAATAGATCTTTCGCCGTGATTCTTGCAGAAATAAGATCTAAATATGTCCACAAACATATCCCATCATACATAATTCATTTTACATCATTAGTATGCAGGCTTTAGACGTATATATTAGAATTTTGTCAAATTTTTATTGAGGCAAAATACTTATTACACTCACTGTATATATAGATAGATAATAAAATAATAATAAGATAGATGTAGAAAATTATTTTTAAATGCGCCAATGAACCCTCAAATGAAAATTGGTTATTTATTACCAGTACATTTAAAAATCGTTCACTGTACGTGTTGCAAGATTGTGTAACCCTTTACCTCCTAGTGTTAAATCTTTTTCTGTACCTCTGCAGAGGTATGCCTATATATGAATTAGGGTAGAATATATTTAATATTACGTGAAATGCATCAGATTCTTCCGTAAAGATAAAAGCATATCAAATAGTGTTATTATATGGGCGAATCGAGCTTAAAGCTGATAAATGAGTTTTGCTATAAAAAGGAAAGCCACAGATAAAATCTACGCATCCACCCTTATGCGACGCGTTTCGCCGTTGGTTAAGCGGCTTAACAAGCATGTTGGGCTACGTTGTTATACCAAAATTTTATGTTGATAACTTGCATTTACACTGTCGTTATTACGAAGTTCCATCTGCGAATTAAATTCAAATTTATCAAGGTTCGACATTTGTGTTATCTTCAGAAGCGGTCGTTTTGAAAACAGATTTTTGTTGTAGCGAAGGATAATAAACCCACAATCCTACAATTGCTCCCTAAACAATGACCGTGACGATCATCATTGTATGCAAAAACTCAAATATAAAAAATAGGAGAATTCGTGTTTAACGATTATGCAATTTAACAATGGACTAATTCAATTCGGTATGTAGCTCAATATAACGATCTCACACAAATACGCAAAAAACAAAATGAAATCCGTCACAATTCCAGTCCCGCTGCTTTCGAATTAAAGCATTAGCAGTGGATTACGATTCTTCCAAATATGCATGGAATACTTCACTCTTAAAAAAAAATCGACATATTTGTTCCTGAGGTAATATCACAGCTTTCTGACATTATTATTTTTGGTTATTATACGGGTATGTTCTGGAACTCACAGTGTGTTCCTTTCACTTCACACATACACATCACCTTAGAAGTTACCTCCTGTTCTGCATCTCACGTGAATTCAAATTTTCGAACTGCGACAAAAATAAACGCCGACATTGTACTTTGCAGTAATAGTGTTGCCATACAATATAAACTGTATTCGTTTTTAACATTGTTTCTGTTATTTATTGTAATTTCGTAAGTTCTAACGGTAATTTTATTATTTTTTTAATATTTTATTATTCGCAACATAAAATATATGTAAGGAAGACTCTGTAATATAATTAATTTGTTGATTGATTTATGTGGATCATTTGGTAACCCTATCTTCTTCGGCCTTACTTCAAATCAGCTGTTAGTGTCAAGCGAGCAATCCAGTTGAAGAAAATGCAACACGCCTACGGGAAGCAAAGCTGAATGCTAACGGACGCGTCCACAGGTTGCGGATAGTGGGAAGCCCAACACCAGAGTCTCGGAGGAAATGACCGAGTGCCAGTGATCCCTGAGCCGACGAGGCGAGAATGGGGCCTCCTCTCATATATCCCTCAAAGGTACCGACTGTATTAGAACGGAGCCTTGTTGATACCTGGGCGCCTCAACAAGTGTTTAGTTGCCAAGTCCCTTCCATGGTAAGAGGCTATGCCATGGTCGACCTCAAATCCTCACACACAAATCCTCCCCAAGTGTTGCGACCCAAGCAATTCCCCTGGACCTCTCTTTAGCCAATTGCCCCTCTCTCGACGACGTTAATGCAAGGCTGGAGAGGCAGTCGGATCTTCTCCTCGAACTTCTAGAGGAAACCGGCTCCTTCCGCCTCAGTCAGGAGAGCATCCCAAATCAGTTCTGGGATGACTCGCCCTTGTCGGACGAGGATGACATCATGGAAACTACGGTGGTTAGAACTACGGTGATAAACACAGTAGCAACCATGGTGTCTCCTCTGAAGCAAGGAGGGTCCTCTCAGTTACTGACTAAGGAGGTAAACCCTGGCGAGGTTGAAGATATCGACTCAATCTCCACGGCCTGCAGTGACGTCGCGAGGCTTCTCATGCAGTTGGCTGTCGAAACAGATGCTGGCACCGATGAGGCTCCCATCGTTAAGATGGATGATTCATCGGTACCAATATCTGCTAGACAAGCTGACGCTAAGGAGATCGTTGCCAAGAAAATGTATCGGAGAGCAGTAAATTTCTGTAAACGATACATTGGACGGGACAGTGACTCCATCACGGGGAAGGAGTTCCTGTTAATCAAGAAGAACCTCAAACTCATTAGGAAGTTCTCTACGAACTATCCTGATGATATTGAGAGGGACTTCTTGATTGATAGGATCCCCCGACTCAGTACTAGGACCACAGCGGTAGTCCCTTCTAAGAAGGAGAAACCTGCTGATGGCCCCGGTACATCCAGGAAGCTGATGCCTGAGACGTCTAAGCCCTCAGCACCCCCAAAGGGTAAACTGAGTACTGAGACGTCCCAGACATCAGAATCCACAAAGACAGAAGGCAGGGGACTGTCGAAGTCGGCCCGAAAGAGAACCCGTAAAAAGGCCTCCAAGAAGACCGGCAAGGTACAACCGCCCTCTGTCAATCTACCTTCTGCCGAATTGCCAAAGCTGACAACCAAGGCGGAGACAATCTGCAGTAGCTGCTACCCCGGGTGCCAAATCTCGGCCACAGCCCACGGCTGTCAAGAGAATGAGGTCCTCGGAGGAGCAACAACCTGCTGCAAAGAGGCCCACGCAGTCGTCGGCCGTACAGAGCTCTGCTTCTTTTGCTTCGGTGGTAGCGTCGAAGGAGAAACCTGCCAAGAGCAGCGATTGTGGGGTGAAAACCAAACACGCTGTCTCGAAACAGGTAGCCCAGACACCTACAACGGAGCAAAGCGACTCTGCTGATCCGAAAGAGGTTCCGGAAGATCTGCGGGTAGCGATCATCGACCGAGCTGACCCCGACGGGTTTATCAGTGAGGATAGATGGGAGCTGGT
>NW_026882913.1:0-44226 GCF_032173495.1 Musca vetustissima
GGCCACATTTATGAATGAATGCCCCGCACGCGTCATCTATGATATCGGAATATTCTTATCTTAGCACCACTTCTGATAGAAAACATAACAAGCATTAGTTTCTTATTGATAAGAAATCAACAAAAAATTATAAAAAAAGAAGGTGGCAATGTGTCGTAATTGAGAACAATTTACGTCACGTTCAAAACAAATAAACATTGAAGGAAAGGTGTGAAAAGCGGCGAACTAGCTTTACCCTACAGTCAGAAAATTCGACAAATATAAAAAAATATTTATTATATTCCAAGCTTTGTTTGGCCCTAGAAAAAATATTTTTAAACCAGTAAGGGTCAACTATATGATATCCTTCACCACTTCGGGTATATTCTACATATGTCTCCTAACAGACTCTGCCGTTATGTGTCAAAATACAAATGGGAGCTATATATAAATCGGAACTGATTTCAACAAAATTGTGTGACAATCGAAGGAAAGTATAAATGGGAGCTATATCTAAATCTGAACCGATTTTCACACATCGATTTTCACACAAATTTCGCGCAAATCGAAAGATATATAGGGACTTTGGTGCACCATTTACATTAAATCGGACGAAACTATATATGGAAGCTATATGTAAATCCGAACGGTTGTTCACGAAACATATCACACATCATTCCAGACTCAATTCAGGACGCTATGCCAAATTTCGCGCAAATCGAAAGATGTATAGGGACTTTGGTGCACAATTTACCTTAAATCGGACGAAAATATATATGGGAGCTATATATAAATCTGAACCGATTTTCACGAAACTTAGCATACATCATTCTAGAGTTAATTCAGTACGTTGTTCCAAATTTCGTGCAAATCGAAATATATATAGAGTCTTCGGTGCACCATTTACATTAAATCGGACAAAACTATATATTGGAGCTATATCTAAATCTGAACCGATTTTCACGAAACTTAGCACACATCATTCTACACTCAATTCAGAACCCTATGCCAAATTTCGTGCAAATCGAAAGATATTTGGGGGCTTTGGTGCACCATTTACAGGAAATCGGAAGAAAATATATATGGGAGCTATATCTAAATCTGAACCGATTTCATGCAAATCGAAAAATATTTTCGGACTTTGGTGCACTATTTGTCTTAAATCGGACGAAAATATATACGGAAGCTATATCTAAATATGAACCGATTTTCACAAAACTTTGTACACATCATTCCACACTTAACTCAGTACACTGTGCCAAATTTCGTGCAAATCGAAAGATATTTAGGGACTTTGGTGCACCATTTACATAAAATCGGACGAAACTATAAATGGGAGCTATATCTAAATCTGAATCGATTTTCATGAAACTTAGCACACATCACTCTAGACTTAATTCGGTACGCTGTGCCAAATATCGTGCAAATCGAAGGATATATAGGAACTTTGGTACACTATTTACCTAAAATCGGACGAAAATATATTTTGGAGCTATATCTAAATCTGAACCGATTTTTCCCAATTTTAATAGGGTTCGTCCTTGGGTCAAACAAATGAGCTGTACAAAAGTTTATCCAAATCGGATAATAAATGCGACCTGTACTTTTTTACAATTTAACCCCAACAGACGGGCGGAGGGACGGACATGCATAAATCGACTCTGAAAGAGATTCTATGCATATTCTCAAAAGGAACCATGTGTCTCGTTTCCTTTTACCTGTTACAAACATATGCACAAAGACATAATACCTTGTACCACAGTGTGGTGAAGGGTATAAAAATCCACGAATTGTGTGAGTCCTCGAAAAAATGCTTTAAAAAATCCAAGCCTTGTGTGAGTCCTCAAAAAATATTTAAAAAGATACACGCTTTGAAATGTAAAATGAAGTATAAAAATCCACGAATTGTGTGAGTCCTCGAAAAAATGCTTTAAAAAAAATACAAGCCTTGTGTGAGTCCTCGAAAAAATATTTAATAAAATCCACACTTTGAAATAATTTACTTTATCATACTAATAATCACATTTTGTGTGTACCTAGTTTATTGTACATGGATACACTTAACAGTTAAACGTGCTGCATACAACTGACAATGAAAATATAGTCAGATTTTCAATATCACACTAACTTTGTATGGGGGTTATCAATAATTGAAGACTGCCCACCTTGATAAGATATAGTTTGAAATGATTTCGAAAAAGAAATTAGTTACTTGTAACGGAACAACATAATGTATTGGGAATTAGTCTAAAGTAAAGTGGACAAAAGCTAACATCGAATTAAGAAATATTTTCAATTCGTAATGGATATTGTGGCTGCCGACTATGATAAGCATACAAAAATATGGAGTGGTCCAAAAATAGCACCACTCCACAATATCGAACATCATTCGGTGGGAAGGATTTTGTTTGGACAATTGCGAACACATCCGAAAAATATTTTATTGGTGAGTTTAATGATATAGTAGGTGGGTCCAGAATTAATTTCAAGAATTGTATTTTTCCTTTTTTGAAATTTGCCTTACAGATAGATGACGATGCCAATAGAAGTGTAACTAATCAGGAAGCCCTCACATGGGGTATTCGTATTGCTCTCTTCTTAAAGAGTCGACGCATGCGCCACGATGATGTTGTGGGTATTGCAGCTCGTAACTCCACCTATCTGACATCTGTTGCCTTGGGATGTTTCTTTAATTGTACACCATTTCATGGAGTAAATGCCAGCTATCAAGAAGGTTTGAATGATAAATTTTGAAACTATTCGTTTATGATATCGAACTCAACCTTCGGGGATTTTTATAGCTACTCTCAGTCACTGTTTTGGTATTACTAAACCCGCAATCATTTTCTGTGATGGCCAGGATTATGAAAAGGTTAAAAATTCCACAAAATCTTTTAGGCCGGATATTTACACCATCAGTGAACATATAGAGGGAGTACCATCTATCCTGGAGTTACTTAAACCCAATCCAAAGGAATATTTTTATCAGTGAGTGAAAAATATGCGATTTTCTTATTTAAAAAGAATAATTTTTCTGATTCTTCTTTAGGCCAGAAAAACTAACATTAGGCGCTGATCAAACCGTCTGCATCATGTGTTCCTCGGGAACCACGGGATTGCCAAAGGCTGTTACAATATCGGCACATAAATTAATGTTTGAGCACCCGTAAGTTAATAAAAGTTAGTCTTTGAAATTTGTTAATAATAAATTTCAGTACAATGGATTGACCTTGAAATATATTTTTTAAAACTCCACCCCATTTGGTGGATCTTGAAAAAATATTTTAAAAAAATTCACGCTATGTGGGCCCTTCTATTTAAAAAAAATCGCCCTATGTGTCTTTCAAATAAATATTTTTTCATAATCTTTTTTTCTACTTTCAGTCTCCTAACCAGTGAGGATGTGATTTACACCCCCTCCGCCTTGGATTGGATGAGTGGTCTAATGATTACATTGATGAACATTTATATGTGCTGTACACGAGTTATAACCAGTAAACCATTCGACCCGGAGCATTTTATTGGCTTGGTGAAAAAATATAAAATAACCAATGCCACCATATCCCCCGTACAGGTTGTGGCCCTAAGAGAATCTACCCAATTCATAGCGGAAAATGTATCATCTATCAAAATTTTAAATTGTGGTGGTGGTTATATTTCCAAACAAACCTTGGCCTACGTACAAAATATCCTACCTAAGGCAATGATCTGCTTCGGATATGGCCTCACGGAAGCTGGTGGTGTATCGGGTTATTTCGGTTTGGAACGTGGTAATTCGGTGGGAAAACTAGTACCCAATATACGTCTACGTATTGTTAATGACAGTGGCGAAAATCTAGGACCAAATGAGACTGGAGAAATTTGGGTCAATTATCCACATCATTGGGCCGGATATTATGGCAATCCTATTGAGACACGACGTATATATGATTCCATGGGTTGGTTCCATACCGGCGATTTGGGTTATATGGATAAAGATGGTTTCCTTTATGTCAAGGATCGTAAAAAGGATATTCTGAAATATCAAGGATTACATTTTTGGCCGGGTGAAATTGAAAATGTCATACGGGAGTTGCCAGATGTGGTGGATTGTTGTGTTGTCGGTGTGTACGATGAATGTTTGGGTGAGGTACCCGGAGCCCTGGTGGTAAGGAGAAATGATTCTAATATTAAGGCGGAGGAAATTGTCGATTATGTCAAGGAGCGATTGATGGAGCCACAAAAACAATTACACAATGGTGTGTATTTTGTCGAATCGCTGCCTCACAATAGTAATGGTAAAATGTTAAAACGTGAGGCGAGAGATTTGTTCGAAATGTTAATGAATGGGAAATAGATCCTGGAGAATGTAAAAATTAAATAAAACAATCATAAAAAATAACAAAATTTTCATATTTAAATTTTTTATTTCTTGGAGGGATACAGGACTACCAACAGGAGTGGATTTTATAAACATATTTTTTTAAGGTCCGTCAATAGACGTGGATTTTTAAAAAATATATTTCCAAGGTCCATAAAATATAATTGCAGTTTTGTTAACTTATCCATTTTAATTTACCGTACCTTTATTGTTATGTACTTTGTAAACATAATCGCACTAACACGACACATATATACATATGTCTACGAAATGGAACTTTTAGTTCTGGCTTGTCATTGTGTCAATTTTCATTACCAGTTTGAAAATTTATGACTTCGACGACCAGTAAATTTGGCCGTGCCAATAACCGCATAAAATGGTATCGTATGGTCTGTTTGTATCTGCTGCCACAACAATTCGAACATCAAATCAATTTTGCAATTTTGTATAGCAACTAAAAATATTCAAATCACAAATTCAAACATATGTACATGGTTTGCAAATAATATCAGTGTAGATAATAAATTTCAATAACGATAATATTTTTGGGAAATTACAAAAATTCCTCCTTCCTATTTCTAAAATTTGCCCCTATCAAGTTTTAAGAATTCATCCATTGAGCACTCTGTTACATATTTCCGCAAACATTTCGCATAATATTGGCAATGACATTTTAATTGTTTCCACATACATGCTCATATATGTATATTGGATCGCATATGTATTCAATATCATTTCAAAACTAGTGTTCATCGCATTCATGCGGTGGCAACCACTTGCTGGTCAGTTTGGGAATAATATACAGACTGAAAATAATTGGCTTTGGTTCTGGGAACTACAAACTAAATAGACTGTATATTATAGACGCTTCGGTTGGAAAATGCGTATAATTCTTTAAAAATATTGTAAATGCGGTTATAATGTTGTATGTGGGGCTATAGGAATTCTATCACGAGTTCAACAAACAGTCAAAATCGACATAAAATGTTATGCTGATCAACAATATATAAACGTTATGGGATATCCGACTAACATTTCAAGGTGTGGCAAATGGAATGAAAACTGTAATATACACTTTACCTCATGGTGAAGAGCCTTCGATCTATATAGGCGAGATGAAGGGCCGCCAGTGAGCCTATCTATAGGCGAGATGAAGGTCCGCCAGTGAGCCTATCTATAGGCGGGATGAAGGACCGCCAGTGAGCCTATATATAGGCGAGATGAAGGACCGCCGGTGAGCCCATCTATAGGCGAGATGAAGGACCGCCAGTGAGCCTATCTATAGGCGAGATTAAGGGCTGCCAGTGAGCCTATCTATAGGCGAGATTAAGGGCCGTCAGAGAGCCTATCTATAGGCGAGATGAAGGGCCGCCAGAGAGTCTATCTGTAGGCGAGCTGAAGGACCGCCAGAGAGTCTATCTATAGGAGAGCTGAAGGACCGCCAGTGAGTCAATCAATAGATGAGCTGGATGACCACCAGTGAGCCTATCTATAGGCGAGATGAAGGGCCGTCAGTGAGCCTATCAATAAGCCAGATGAAGGGCCGCCAGTGAGTCTATCTAAAGGCGGCGATAAAGTCCGCCAATGAATCTATCTATAGACCGCCAGTGAGTCAATCAATAAATGAGCTGAACGACCACCAGTGAGCCTATCTATAAGCGAGATGAAGGGCCGACAGTGAGTCTATCTGTAGGCGAGATGAACGGCCACCGGGGTGTCTATCTATAGGAGAGCTGAAGGACCGCCAGGGAGTCTATCTATAGGAGAGCTAAAGGGCCGCAAGGGAGTCTTTCTATAGGCGAGCTGTAGGGCCAACAGGGAGTCTTTCTATAGGCGAGCTGAAGGGCCACCAGGGAGTCTTTCTATAGGCGAGCTGAAGGACCGCCAGAGAGTCTATCTATAGGCGAGCTGAAGAGGCGCCAGAAGGTCTATCTAAAGGCAAATAAGTCCATCCATAGGTGAGCTGAAGTGTCGCTAGTAAATCTATCTATAGCCGAACTGAAGGACCGCCAGTGAGTCCAACTATAAGTGAGCTGAAGGAAAGTCAATGAGTCTATCTACAGGCGAGCTGAGTGACCGTTAACGGGTCCTAGCCTATAAAATACCGAATGGAACGTAAGTATACCAATTTGTAAACAACCTGCAGAGTCAACAGTGACTATATCTATAGGAGAGCTGAAGCGCCGACAGTGAGCCTATATACATTTAAAATTAATAGTACGTTTACATTAGACCGGATTTCGTTAATCCAGGGGGTTTCAATTGTCAATTCCATTGTATACATGTCAAATAAATCCTCATAAAAAGTTCTAATGTAAATGCCGTTTATTCCCATCAGTGAGTCAATCTTCGCTTATATTTTTCGAATATACACACCTCGACATTTAATAGGATCCACATGTAAAATGTAAATATTCTATTTCTGTCGTATCGCCCGAAAAGAATTTTATATTTAACGGAATTATTTTAGAAATAAAATAAAATATTTTTTTCTCTGACTTACCTTGTTTTGCCATAAATTTAAATACCACGACAATGGTGTGTTGAATCGCAAGTACCCCACAGAATCAGCTGTTTCCAAATGTGGTAAATTCCATAGTAAACTGACATTGTTGTGTAAAACTGAGAACAAGTAGTAAATTTACTCCGTAAACAACAGCAAATATTTTAAAAAAATCTTTGAAAAAATAAATACCTGCTCCTGCAAAGTCCACACGATGAAAGAAGAATATTTAGAAATCGAAGAATATGAAAGTTATCCAAATCTTCTGCAATCGCAATGTGAAGAGTCTGCACAATTTGAGGAAGCAGCCCGTGCAATCCAACCGGAGGAGTCTACCGCTAATACCAATGAAATAGACGCCTGCAATGAATATTTTCCATTGCATCCACCGGACTATGATGGCCATGCGGATGATATAATGCTGCGGAAGTTGTTGAAAAAATTCCAAATGATGTTTTTGTATCCATTTTTCAAAGGTAAGTGAAAATGAAATTTTGATTTGTTTGAAAACGAAACCAGATATATTTGTGTGTATATGAATATTCAACAGCTGCTGAGTTGAAATAAAAAAACAAACACAGCTGTGTTTTGGTAAAGTGTGGTAGATTAACGACGGCCCGTGTTCGCTTCGAAGATGGTGAAGTAGATGTGTGGCGCCATCTATGTTTCAAACAATACCCCACAGTATAGATGGCGCCCAATTAAAAATGATAAAAATTTAAAATATTTTTTCCAGTCGACTTCAACACCATCTATATAGGAAAATTGAATTTTTTCTGGAAAATGCATTACAATTGTGAATAACAATCAATAGATGGCGGCACTGTTAACTGTTATAAAACTGTTATACTATTAATTTTCATCAAAATTTTTTCCAAAATTAATGATTTTTGGTTATTTTTTTGATTTTGTTGATTGATTTCCGCGAAAATTGGATGGAAAAACAAAAAACAATGTTTTTTGTTCACGGATAAAAAAAATTTCCGCGAAAATTTTTATTATCCATAATTATAGTCAAGACACCAACCTTATCCAACATTTTCGATAAAATTTTACGGTACGTTACGGTATCGTATATCGTATTTTTTGAGTGAAATTCTGAAATGCAGAGGGAATTTTTGGGAAAAGCTACTACTAGCCAGGCCTTCAGAGTGTAATAAAAATTATTCTCTCACTTGAGGAATGACTGAAACAGAAAAAAACATATTCTTGATTTTTTTTCATTTTTGAAATTATTATATCCGTCCTTCCTTGTTAAGCTAAATTTTTTGTTGATGCCCCTGGGAAATTCAGAGTTGTTACGATATCATAACAACAGAGCGAACAATATTAAACGTTTTAATCTCTTTATAGCAAAATAAAAATATATATTTTATGTGCGGATCTCTGATTTTATTTACATTTTAAACAAACATTTTCGGGTATTAGCGTTTTTATTCTTAACATGCCCCTGGATATTTCTTCATAAACTATTTTGTCAAAATGCATAAAGACTCGACAAACAGACAAAAATATTAGGTCATCCCATAAGTTTCTCCCCCTTTCATACCAATTTGCATATCCCATCTTGATCAAATGCCTATGTACCGTTGTATTGGGAATGGTAGTGCCATCCACTATCTATGACGGATTTGTTTAAATTAAATTTAAATTTCATTATAAAAACAAAATAAAAATTATTCAATAACAGTTTTCAACAAAAAATGTTTATAAATATTGTTAATAAACAACATCTCACAATTTATCTAACTTATCTTCATCGATTCAGTTGTATCGGGTTGTAAATCGGTTTGTTCCAGGTCCAATGTGGTCCTTGTAGTTGTTCTTGAAAAAATAATCTTTAAAAATCCATGACTTATTTATGTCATTAAAAAATCATCTTCTGTCTTTGATTATGTCCTTGAGAAAAAATATTTGTAAATAATCCATCCATCCTTGTATAGGCCTTTGAAAAATGATTTAAAAGAAATCCTGTGTTGTTGTTGTAGCAACAGAATACATGATGTGTGTCATTCATTGACTGGTTCTGCTTCCTCTACCTTCAAATTCAGGAAAGTTGCAACTTGAACGGGTTGCGTCCAAAGAGAATTCGGCGATAGATGAGTCGGCTTAGCTGGGCAGTTGAAGAGCTACAACGTGTCGTGTGGAGCCATAGGTCTGAATTTTTAAAATGTTTTTCTTAGAACCATCATCCTAAATAAGTATCAGATTTCCAATGGGGTTTCTTGATAACTATAAGACCTGTTACAAGTAATCTTAATATTTGAGAGATCTCCTATAGGTCTCCTCAGGTCTTTGATTGCATTCTCATAGGTTCCGAACTTCCGAACCAAGGCGATTTTACAATGATGGCATTACCATATTGATGAAGGCCTTTAATAATTCCATTGTCTTTGTCCTTTCAGCTTACGATATCACATATCGTAGTTTACGTTACCTTTCGGTGGATGACATCAATACCGTGATACGTAGTGTTGGACATCGTGCGGAATTCCGTGAGAAGCTTTTTATATGGCGAAGAAAAAGGGTGAGTCAAATTAATGGATAAATTCGTCAGAGCCGAAGTTTTTTTAATGCCCACAATGTGTCTTTCTATAAACAAAGGGCCGCCTGTGTGTCTATCTATAGACGAATTGATGGACCATCAGTGAATCTATCTATAGACGAATTGATGGACCATCAGTGAGTCTATCTATAGACGAATTGTTGGACCATCAGTGAAACGCATTGATGGACCATCAGTGAGACGAATTGATGGACCATAACTGAGTCTATCTATAGACGAATTGATGGACCATCAGTGAGTCTATCTATAGACGAATTGATGGACCATCAGTGAGTCTATCTATAGACGAATTGATAGACCATCAGTGAGTCTATCTATAGACGAATTGATGGACCATCAGTGAGTCTATCTATAGACGAATTGATGGACCATCAGTGAGTCTATCTATAGACGAATTAATGGACCATCAGTGAGTATATCTATAGACGAATTGATGGTCTATCAGTGAGTCTATCTATAGACGAATTGATGGACCATCAGTGAGTCTATCTATAGACGAATTGATGGACCATCAGTGAGTCTATCTATAGACGAATTGATGGACCATCAGTGAGTCTATCTATAGACGAATTGATGGACCATCAGTGAGTCTATCTATAGACGAATTGATGGATCATCAGTGAGTCTATCTATAGACGAATTGATGGACCATCAGTGAGTCTATCTATAGACGAATTAATGGACCATCAGTGAGCATATCTATAGACGAATTGATGGTCTATCAGTGAGTCTATCTATAGACAAATTGATGGACCATCAGTGAGTCCATCTATAGTCGAATTGATGGTCCATCAGTGAGTCCATCTATAGACGAATTGATGGTCCATCAGTGAGTCCATCTATAGACGAATTGATGGTCCATCAGTTAGTCCATCTATAGACAAATTGATGGACCTTCAGTGAGCAGATGTCCGTAAGCTGTTTATTAAATTCTATCTATAGACAAATTGATGGACCTTCAGTGAGCAGATGTCCGTAAGCTGTTTATTAAATTTATTTCGCTACATAATTATATTATGTCGATTTTAAGCCTGAGTTCCCTTTCTCTTAGATTTTCATAATTATTGAGTCGAATTTTTTATTTTTTACATTTTATTTACTAATGTATTTGATTTATTTCCTTCAGTACCGCACCAGTACCCATATAAATGACTTGGAGAAATCTAGCTCTATGGTCGCAACTACTGAGATCTCTAAATCCAATCCAAATTTAGAATATACGAACGAACGATTAAAATCGAAATCCAATCCTCCATCGATAACGGATACAAATGAAGAATTTATTGAACAAGACGCACTACAGACCAATTCCGACGATCAAAGTTCTCAAGAGAAAAATGAAAATATGAATTTTGATTCGTCATCACTGCAAGAAATGATGAATGAATTGCCATTGGAAATGGAACTGGAAGCAGAGGGAGCGAGAAAAGCTAAGCGACAAAGGAGGGAGACAATTGTTGATTTAAGAGACACGCGATTGGGGTCATCATTGGTAAGTTAAAATTATCTATTACCCCTCTTAATTATTTTTTTAAATAAGATTTCTTCTTTTTTCCCAGAATTTGGAAGAACTCATCGATGAATCGGTATTTGGTTCCATCATACATGTATTCTACAATCGTCATGGCTATTTGGAGCGCAAACATCGTGATGAGATAATCAACACCATTGTCGATTATGTCGTTACGAAAGAAATCAAATTACATTCATCGGATTTTGGGAAAATTGTCGATATGATTGTCAATATATTTCCCTCGGAGGAAGAGGCGAGGGATTATTATTTTATCAATCGTCAAGGTAAACGCAATCCCATGGGAAGACTCTACACGAAATATTATAACACTTTGAAACGTATACGTGTTCGTGACATACATCAGGAGTTTACACAGGAATCTTCCACCATGACGGCTGAGGCAAACAACAATAAACTATCGGCAAGAGCATCTACTACAAAACCTCCAGCAACAACAACAACCACAACTTTGGCCATCGAACCGACAACATCTGTGATTGCTAATAAAACCAATAACATTAACAGTAGTAATAATGAGAGTAGCAACAACAACAGCAACAGCAGTATCACACAAATAGAATTTATTGAAGATAATTTTGAAGAACTCATCCAACTTGATGATACTTCAGCAAGTGCCACAAAGGAGGCACTTCGTTGTCAAGGATTAAATTGGGATACTGTTAAGACAATGTGGATGAAAACCTATCAGCTGCGACAGGAAGATGTAGAGCATGCAACCGTTAAAGATGTCCTGCAGCAATGGCCGAAATATTTGAATGCCAGGGGAATGGAATTGGTATGTAACAGTTTAAACAAATATTTTAATAAAATCCACGCCTATTGATGAACCATGAAAAAATATTTAAAAAAAAAAATCGAAGCCTATTTATGGTCTTTGAAAGATATTAAAAAAATCCACACCATTTGATGGACTTTGAAACATATTTAAAAAAATCCACGCCTTGTTGGACTATTTGAAACAAATATTTATAATTTATTTTTTTATTTACAGTTCGGTATTGATTTCCGCCTAAAATATTCCCGCATCAAAGACAATTTATTACAACGCAAATGGCCCCGTTTTGTAGCAAAAATCTCCCAGTATTACCAGGCCAACATCAAGGATGAAATGTGCAAGGGTCTGTTTGCCTTGTGGAAAACAAAACCAGGAAAAGGTAACCTATCCAATACTATGTTGAATTTCAATTCTAATTTATTTCATATCTTTAGATATCGAGGATTATCTTCTGATTGTGCTACTAAATTCCATTATTATACCCATGGCCCGATATCGTGATGCGGCGGGCAATCGTCGCAAAGTATCCATTGTCGAAGCAGTGGATTTATTTGCCATACGCCTAAATCATTTGGAAGAATTGGATCAGAAACGTGAAGAATTTTGCATAAAATTCGGTGATATCCATAATGATTTTACGCCTCTGATTGTCTTGGTCGGTGATAATAATATCAATATACATGAAATCTATGTTCATTTTCATGTGGGGCTCTATGAAATGCCCGATTTTTTGACAGCTTTGGATTGTTGCATGAAAATTTATCGAGTTTTGAATTTACCCTATCCCGTATCGAATGAATATGTTTGGACATTTTTGCAGAGATATTTTTATGAAATACAATTACCCGATGATACGAAATGTCCATCGATGAGTTCGCTGGCCACCTATTTGAAGTATTAAGAAAAAATTAAGAGGCAAATGCAAACACATACAGACAAATTTTGTTAATAAATATGAGATTAATGTAAGCCACTTTATTGTGTTATTAAAATATTAATAATTTATAATTTTTATCATCCTTTTGTTCAGCCGCAAATGACCTAAACTCCCTTCGAAAAAATCCACCACTTTATAATAATTTAATTTTAAACACCTGATGCAACCTACGACAAATACCAGAGGTATGGAACAACTAGAGCATCGGCAACAACAATAAAGGCAATGACAATTCAAAAAATAACCGCAATAACGCTTCATCTTCTTCTTCCTCTGCTCCTGCTGCACAATATCACGAAGCAACAAAACCTAATGAAACTCGAGGTTAAAAAGGTAGGAAAAAGTTCTGCACAACAACAACAACAAAACGGGACTTAACAAAATGAAAAGACATCTTAACTAGAGTGGCAATAAACGTATTATAGTCGAACCACAAGTGCTGGGAAATTTCTTTCTTAAGTTTTTCTTTTATTATTATTAGTTGTCGTTGTTTTTGTTTTTGCCATTCTTGAACTTTTCATTTCACTTTTCCTAGGCTAACAGGCGGGTTGTTCGTGTGTTTTTAGGTGTTTTGTTGGGGGCTGCGTTGTGTGGAATATTGAAATAATATTTTAAGAAGGATAAGCCTTTAATAAGGGATGGTATGCCACAAGCTTTTCAAGGACAATACACAAAGCCAGGCTCGACAATATTTTTTGCGAGTAGTCTAACAAAGCGTAGATCTTTTTTGTATATAAATTTTTAAGGGTCAACACCCAAGGAAAGGTGTGGATTTTATAAAAATATATTTCTAATCACCAAATATAGGCGTGGATTTTTTCAAACTCCATCAATAGACTTGTATTAAAAAAAAATAAAAACATTTTTAAAGGTCCATCAATAGGCTTGAATTTTTTTAAATGGGCATCTTCCCAATTTATCCTATGCGGAAAAATGCTACCCTGCACATAAATACCAAATGCATTACCACGTTGACTATGTTACGGAAAGGCGGTTGAGGGCATACTGTTGAGAACTTTTCCAATAAAAATTTCTTAAATAGATGACATTTAATATAGGACACCACCCTAGGTACACACACACCCGCATACATATATAAATTATTTGTTCTGTTATTGTCATGTTTGCCAGGTTTCCATGTTTACTTATCCTACTTTTCTGCCCTCCACTGAGATGAAAGGAGAAGAGGAATTTTTCTTATTTGTTATCGTTTTAGTCATAATTTCAATTTGTCTTTTTGTTCGCTAAGTTTTCATAGTTGGCGAGAGGTATGCGTTTGTTGTATAAGGGTATTTGTATTCGGCTACCTAGTAGCGGACTTTTCCTATTAAGATATTTCCTGATTAAATTTTTGCTCTTAACTGGGAAAGTTATTTTCCTCAATTTGTTGGGCGGATTTTTTCTGCGAATATATATTTTTTTGATATTTTGCAAAGAAATTTCATATAAGAAATGATAAATGACCAGAGTTGAAATAATCGGAGCAAAAGAGGAAAAGGATAGAAAATGATACTGAAGAAAAATATACATAAGCATTGGACAAAATAAAAAAATGGACCTTGAAAATGTATTTTTAATGAAATCCATGCCTACTAATGGACCTTGAAAAAATATTTTTAAAAAACCACATATTTTAAGAAAATCCACGCCTATAGATAGACAATGAAAAAAATAAATTATTTGAATCCAAACATATTGGTGGACCTTGAAAAAATATTTTTTTAAAAAATCTACGCCTTGCATTACTACTTAAAAAATTTCCGGGTTTTTGTTGTGTTTCAAATATCCTTTTTAAATCATTCTCAGGTTTATTGTGTATTGCAATTAAATGATAATCAAATTTGATTGCCCATTTTTCAAATTAAGTGCTCATTTATTTAGCCAAAAATTTCAAATATTTTCAAAACTATTTCATCATGAATTTTTCCCAACAAATTAAATTACCATGAATTTGAAACTTTAATTAGGCCAGCAATAGAGATTACAATTACATTTAATTATGGAAAGCAATTGAGCAAATACCAACAATTACAAACAACCGCACACTTAACACACAATTTTAGATTGGATTTGAAAAACGGGGTGTACCTTCACACAATAATATGATGGTGTATTAGGCCCACTATGACAACATTTTGTGGGATTTATTTAAATTCCTTAAAATTAAAAAAAATACATTTACTGCCTTTGCCCACATCTCCAACAAATGTTATGTCATAAATGTCTGCTCCTTATGTATGTGTGAGTGTGTCTCAATTTTTATTGTCGAGTAAACTCTGTTTGCCCAGCTTTCAAATATATATCCTGTCTGACTTTTGTTGTAAGAATTTGTACAGCTTGGTAAATATGTCAGGCATGGCTTGCATTTCAAAATGCAAAAGTCTTAACAAACAACAACAACAAAATGGAATATATTTTTATTCCCTCCCCGGGACCCCAGGGCCATGTAGTAGCCACCACATGAATGCCGAGAATACTCTTTAATCCTTGAGACGTTGCTCACTTTGTTTGTCGGCAGGATTTTTATACCCTTCACCACACTGTGGTACAGGGTATTATGTCTTTGTGCATATGTTTGTAACAGACAAAAATAATCGAGATAGGCCCATGGTCCCTTTTGAGAATAAGCATAAAATCGCTTTCTGAGTCGATTTATACATGCCCGTCCGTCTGTCCATGTTAAATTGTAAACAATGTACAGGTCGCATTTATGAGCCGAATTGGATGAAATTTAGTTCATTTGTTTCGCCCAAGGACAAACCTATTGAAATTGGGAAATATCGGTTCACTTGTGTGCCAAGTTTCGAGAGAATCGGTTCTGATTTAGATATAGCTCCCATATATAGTTTCGTCCGATTTATGGTAAATGGTGCACCAAAGTCCCTATATATCTTTCGATTTGCACGAAATTTGGCACAGCGTAGTGAATAAGGTCTAGAATGATGTGTGCAAAGTTTCGTGAAAATTGGTTCAGATTTTGATATAGCTCTCATATATAGTTTCGACCGATTTAAGGTAAATGGTGTACCAAAGTCCTGGAAATGTTTTGATTTGCTTCAATTTTGTCATAGCGTACTGAATTAAGTCTAGATTGATGTCTGCCAAGTTTCGCGAAAATCGGTTCAGATTTAGATATAGCTCCCATATATAGTTTCGTCCGATTTAAGGTAAATGGTGTACCAAAGTCCCTATATATCTTTCGATTTGCACGAAATTTGTCATAGCGTACTAAATTAAGTCTAGAATAATGTGTGCAAAGTTTCGTGAAAATCGGTTCAGATTTTTATACAGCTCCTATATATCTTCTCCCGATTTTAGGTAAATAATCCACTAAAGTCCCTGGAAATGTTTTGATTTGCTTGACTTTTGTCATAGCGTACTGAATTAAGTCTAGAATCATGTCTGCCAAGTTTCGTGAAAATCGGTTCAGATTTAGATATAGCTCCCATATATAGTTTCGTCCGATTTAAGGTAAATGGCGCACCAAAGTCTTTGGTATAGGGTACTGAAATAAGTCTAGAATGATGTTGCTTCGTGACACAACTTACTGAAGTAAAAACACGTTAGGATACATATGTAGAATATACCCAAAGTGGTGAAGGGTATAATATAGTCGGCCCAGTCCGACTTTACTATTTTCCTTACTGGTTTTCCATTTCTTTTCTTAGATGCCAGGCAATGCATTCAGGGTGTTTTTTTATTTTAGCACTTCACTTGGCTGGTTTTGTTTTTTGCATTTCTTGGTTATTTCGATTTAACACAATTTTGAAAAGTAGATGTACCAGAAATGTTTCGTTTTGTGACACTAGAAATGGGTTGAGGAGAGATACCCTATGCTAAGACAACAGCCAAATATATTTTCAAGGACAAGCTACGGGAGTGGATTTAAAAAAAATCAAGGTCCATTAATAGGTGTGAATTTTTTAAAGATATTTTTCTAAGGATCAATACAAAGCAAACCACATCAATTCTAAATCGCAAGCGGCCGATTAAAAAAAAAATCAAGAAACAAGCAAGATGTGATTTTTTTTTTTATTAATTTTCTAAAAACATAGTATACCATTCACTTCGATGTAGCGCCAATCAGCCTATCTTACAACTGTAATCCGTTGTAATGTGTATGTGTGTATATATGTATGTGTAAGTAAACTGCATTTTTCCTTCCTAGAAGAGTTGTGTTGTTTGAATTGTTGTTTTGTTTGGCTGGTACGTATTTCGTGGCATGTTACAATAATTCTGTTAAAAGGATTTCAAATAAATCGGCTTTTGTGTTGGTAATACAACAGCACTATCTTACTTTTAAATAAATATCTTACTTTTAAATAAACATATACTTAGATATGAAAGAACAGGAAGAGTCCTTTTATAGAGCCTGAAAAAAATAAGAAAAAAAATTTTGAAAAAAAATCACGGTACTCGAAAAATTTAAAAACCATATTTAAAAAAGAAATCATGGCCATTGAAAACTTAAAAAGCTTACTAGCCATCCGCTTAATGACCAATGCACCCGGCACTCCCCAACACGTTCATCAAAAATACCAACAACACAACAATCAACAACCTCTGTTAACTTTCGTATCTCTCAATCTCCCCTGGCCAATAGTGAATGCTGCTATATTTTAGACTATCCTTCTTCCGATCCACCAGAGACAGATAGCCATCTTTATCGATATAACTCAAATCACCGGTACATATCCAACCTGAGGGGCTCATGACCCGCTGTGTTTCAATCGGATTTGAGTTAGGCCACCACTTCACCCACTTCGTTGGGTCCCAATGGTTTCCCGTAGTCATCTAAAATTGGTAACCGGTTGTTTGGTAAAACCTTGCCCACCGAATCCCCATGGACGACACCAAATTTACCAGATATTCCACACAACTTCGGTCAGACCATAACCAAAGCCAATTATAGCCATTGGTATGACGGCCTGCAGTTTTTGTAAATTACGTTTGGAAACATAAACACCACCAGCTTGTACCGCACGAAGTGATGCTACATTTTCGTTAGTCAATTCAGGAATTCGTTGAGGGCCACAATATGCATGGGGGCCAATAACAAAATATGGA
This sequence comes from Musca vetustissima, assembly GCF_032173495.1. Taxonomy (NCBI): domain Eukaryota; kingdom Metazoa; phylum Arthropoda; class Insecta; order Diptera; family Muscidae; genus Musca; species Musca vetustissima. The sequence continues at coordinate 17,722 of NW_026882913.1, forward strand.
GCGCTGAAACGCTTCGGGGTAATAATCATAACCTCTTAATAAGCTAATGAGGGGAAGGAGGGAGGTATTTTTTTTTTAAATTTATTAGATTTGATTTTTTTCGAGGGCAACTTACAAATATCCAAATGATAATTTCACTGCCGACAATGTAAAAGCTTTTGGCAGACCCGTTGTCCCTGAGGAACACAATATTGCAACGGTTCTTTCGTTAATAAAAAAAAGATTCTTCACAAAAAAACCCCAAAAATATTCTTTAAAAAAATAGTCGAAAAATATTTTTATAAAATCCTCGCATATTGATGGACCATAAAAATTAGTTTAAAAAAATCTGAGCCTATAATTTATTTACTTTGAGAAATATTTCATCTTTTTTCAATAGCCACCGTCGAACAGCACTTGACCCACAGAATAATCTTCTTTATTATGCTTACTTACATACTTAGCTGGCTTGTGACAGAACTTTCGTTCCATAAGCCAAGCTTAAAAAAGATTTCCAGGCGCGTCGGTCTTTTGCTCAGATTTCCAATTTGAAAGACCATATTCGGCAATGTTGTCCTACACTTGATATTTCCATCTTATTCGTGGCCTTCCCCTTCTGCGTGAACAATCAGCTGGTTCGCTTTTATATGCCTTCTGGACTGGCCCATCTTCATGCATTCTCACAACATGACCTAGCCAACGTAGTCGCTGCAGCTCAATACGTCTAACAATGTCGATGTCCGAGAATTGCTGGTACAACTCATGGTTCATTCGACGGCGATGTTCACCATCAACGCAGATCGGCCCATAGATCCTTCGGAGAATTTTTCTCTCAAACACTCCAAGAGCTGACTCATCTGCTTGCGCAAATACCCATGCTTCAGATCAATATAATAGAACGGGTAGTATCCGCGTCTTGTAGAGTGTGAGTTTGGTTTGGCGGAAGGTGGCCTTGCTTGTGAGTTGTTTGCTCAGACCATACTAGCATCTGTTGACCATCACTATCCTTCTCCGAATTTCAAAATTGATGTCATTCGTTTTGTTTATGGCTGTACCAAGGTACATAAAATCTTTGACTACCTCGAAGCTGTAGTTATTAAGTTCCACAGTTGGTCCGAGTCTACTGAACGTCTTGCGCGTCGATACCATCAGCTTGGTCTTCTCGCGGTTTACTGCCAGACCCACTTTGGCAGACTCCTCCTCAATGTGTTCAAAGGTGGCTGTTACAGCTCTCAGTGTTCGACCCATTATATCGATGTCATCGGCGTAGGCGAGTAACATGTGTTGTTTGGTGTACAGAGTGTCATTTCTGTTCACCTTTGCTCTCGTATGACCATTTCCAGCAGGATGTTAAAAAGGTCACACGATAAACTGTCACCTTGTCTGAATCCTCGTTCGGTACTAAAGGACTCGGAGAGGTCCTTTCCGACTGCTGATCTTGTGCCAGTTAAAGTTATCCTGCATAGCCGTATTAATTTTACAGGAATACCAAACGCAGACATGGCTTTAAAAACCTTTGAACGGATAGGGCTGTCGAATGTGGCTTATAGTCGACGAATAGGTGGAATGTGTCGATGTGTTTTTCGTGGTTTTTTTCAGGATTTGGCGCAGAGTGAAAATCTGGTCAATGGTGGATTTGCCAGGTCTGAAGCCGCATTGGTATGGTCAAATAATGTCATTGACCATTGGCTTCAGTCGTTCACATAGCACGCTGGATAGCACTTTATATGCGTTGGGTAGGAAACTTATTTCTCTATAGTTGGCACATATCGTCTTGTCTGCTTTTTTGTGCACGGGACACAGGATGCTGAGGTTCCAATCATTGGACATGCATTCTTCTAGCCAAAATGTACTAATCAGCTGGTACATGCTCCTTACCAACTTCTGATCAACAGTCTTGAATAGTTCGGCTTGTAAACCATCGTCACCTGCTGCATTATTATTCGTCATCTATTATCGGTTCTGGGGTATCCTCTTCACCACTACTATTTGATACCAAAAGATTTTCAAAATGTTCCTTCCAGATCCTCAGCATCACAAGGTTTCCTTTTTTATATCTACAGGAGGATGTGCCTGCACCAAAGCCTTCGGTTTGGTAACATTTCGGACTTCATTCTGACTCCTGTACATCTAGATTTGCTCACGCTCACGTTTTTCTTGTTCTTTCTTCTTTTTTCTGAAAATACGTTTCTCCTCTCTCCTTTTCTTTCGATAGTTCTCCATCGCATTACGTGTTGCTACGGTACGGGTTGCCTTATACGCTATATTATGCAATGATTATGATAGGTATATCTCCACTTTTAAGTATGCCGATCATCGTATCTCGACTAGCTGAGTCGATCTAGACATGTGTGTCCGTCCGTCTGTCTGTCCATTATATTTTGTAAACACGATACAGGCCACATTTATGGATCAATCTTCACGAAATTTTGCAGGTAGGATGGGTTCTGGCCAATGAAGACCCCTATTGTTTTTGATAAAGATCGGTTAATATTTAGGGGATGAAATGGACTAAATACTTATTTTTTGTCGGTTTTTCTGGTTTTTCTGGTCTGGTGTTCGCTAATGGTGTAAATTTCAGTTTTAAAAGATTTGGTAGTTTTGTAAATTTTCTCATAATTACTGCCATCATAGAAAATTATTTGGGGTTTGGTTATGCTGAAACAATGGGCGATGGAAGCTAGAAAATACGAATTTAAAAAGGTGTATGTTGTATTGCTCTCAGAAAAGGTCCTACAAATGTACCTTCATGAAAATTTGGGTTGACGGCATGAAATGGAGTCGAATGTAAAAACAGCCCTATACCACAACTGTAAAATAGGTAGTGTTTCCATCAGAAATGCCAATAATATCCTCACTCGACATACGTCGGCTCTTCAAGTAGAGGACAACGCGAATACTCAATGAAAGGACTTCTTGATTTGTAACGGTCTTGCCATCGATGTCATTGATCTGAAAGAAATAAAAAATATAAATTTCAAATTAAAAAGTTTTCACCAATCCACCACACCTGTTGCTGGACTTTGAAAAAAAAAAAATGTTTTTAAAAAATCCAAGCGTAAAGATTGACCCTAAAAAAATATGTTTAAAAATACACGCCACAGAATAATAATGATGGTATATATTGACCACTCCATATTTTATTATGTTTATCATAGTGAACTTTTAGTAAATCCATGCTGTTTTTTTAATTATTTACTTTTTATTATTTTAATAAATAATTAGCTCCCTATACCAATCACCCCAATACTGATATAATTAACTCTCTTCAAACTAGTAAATATAGCATACCCCCTATAATGGTCGTATCTTATCTACATAGTATTAGAAACTAATAATAACAACAATTACAGGTGATATAGACTGCCATATTGAGGTTTTTTTATAAAATTCAGAAAATTTTCAATGTCATTGCTAAACGTAATTTCAACAGTAATTTATAGATTACAAACTAATACAGAGGCTATTCGATAAGAAAACCTTCAGACACATTCTGGTTGTCTTTGAACAATTCACGCCTGTTGATGGACCTTGGATGGACTACTTGAAAAAATATTTTAAAATATCCACGACTGTTGATGGACTTTGGAAAAAATATTTTTTAAAAATATCCACGCCTGTTCATGGACCTTGGAAAAAATATTTTTTAAAAAAATCCACGCCTGTTCATGGACCTTGGAAAAAATATTTTTTTAAAAAATCCACGCCTTATTGGGCTACTTTAAAAAATCCGCGCCTGTTGATGGGCGTTGAAAAATATTTTTGAAACATCCACGCCTTGTTGGACTACTAGAAGAAATACACAACTACACAAAAAATATATTTAAAAAATTTACTCCTTTTTGGGCTATTTGATTTTTTTTTTTTAAATCACGTCTATAGATAGTCCTTGAGATATTATTGTTACAATATCCATGAACTCGTGGTTAAATCTACCACCTTTTTTATTTACAAAAAGTCTATGCTATAAATATTTATTTGTTATACAATTTTAAATTTTGATTTGTTTACTTCGCTGTTTTCAAACAAATATCAATTTCCGTATCTTTACCTTTTCCCCCCGCCCCTAAGCGATTCATCTATCAAAGTGGAAATTGGATTTTCAATTATGTTTAATAGTTTTCCCGCTGGTGCTATTTGCAATAAATCGATTTCATTTATGGATTTTCATTAATATGTTGTTGGATGTTTTTGTTAGGTGTGTGTGGTCCCTTTATGAAAAAAAATCAACGGTAAATATTCGAATGTTTGCCAATTTGATGAATAAATGTAATAAATATTTTATGACAGGCATTACAACAATTGTTGTGTGTTAAAATGAGTGATTTATTGATTGGGTGTTTTTTTCAGTATTTTGTTTTTCAGTATTTTGTTTTGTAATTTTTAGCTGCGGGTCATATTAATGGAAAACAATTTAATTTTAACGAGTAAATTGGAGATTTTTTCACATAAATATTGAAATACTTTATCGACCACAATAAGAGTTAGGTTTTTTTTTTGAAATTTATGTTCGAGAATCATAAAATTTGTCGATTTTTTTGAAAATATGTTTCTCGAAGTCTCCTTCCTTAATATGTCAGAGATCTTCACATACTTATTTCATACTTTAATTTCAGTTACACCCATGTGACTACTTTCCATTCAACAAAATATTTCATTCAAAATTTCTCCCAACTCGTAACACATCATCATCATTTAGTTTTTGTGTTGGAGTGCATATGTTTACGACTTAAGTTTTTCTTTCATAATGACTTTTTCCCACAGAAACAATTTTGAGTAGTTGCATAAAAGAAAAAAACTCATATATGGTTGTTAAAAAAATTCTGAAACAGAAAACTTTGTTATTAATAAAATATTTTAAACGTTTGCATCTTTGTATGGGAATATGTTGTCGGCTCATTAGGTAATTATTCATTCAACAATTTTTTTGAATAAATATGACATCTCTATGGTACACAAAGTTCAAAATTGTTTTCATAAAGTTATGAGAGGTGGGTGCAGAAGTCAAGGTGGGTTTTGGCTCTTAAAATATTGTTATATTAAACCAGTAAGGAAAGTAGTTAAGTCGGACTGGGCCGACTATATGATACCCTTCACCACTTTGGGTATATTCTACATATGTATCCTAACTGATCAAGCCTTTTCGAAGGAACATGGACTTAATTGAATGAACTTAAACAACTATAAGTAAACCGACTAACATCAATTTCAGCACATGCCATTCTGCAACCTATTCTATATTTTGTAACTGATTTAAAGCAAACTTTACGCACGCTATTTGCTGTTTCACTTTTTAAACTGTAATATCAATCAGGCACCCATTTATTATTTGGTGTACAATCAACATGAATAGGTCGAAATCTGAACCGATTTCAAGAAAATGAATAAAAAACCAGTAAGGAAAGTAGTAAAGTCGGACGGGGCCGACTATATGATACCCTTCACCACTTTGAGTATATTCAACAGATGAATCCTAACAGAAGTCGCATTTTTAAAGGACCAGTAAAATGGGATTGGAACCATAAACACGTCATTCTGCAACCGATACTAAATTGTTCATTTGGTCAGATATAGAAGCTATATCTAAATCTGAACCGATTTCAGGAAACTTAACACACATCATTCTAGACCCAATTTGTTACGCTGTGCCAAATTTCGTGCAAATCGAAATATATATAGGGACTTTGGTGCACCATTTACATTAAATCTGACGAAAGTATATGTGGGAGCTATATATAAATCTGAACCGATTTTCAGGCAACTTTACACACATCATTCTAGACCTAATTTGCTACGCTGTGCCAAATTTCGTGCTTAAATCGACTCAAAAAGTGATTCTATGCATATTCTCAAAAGGAGCCATGGGTCTATCTCGATTATTTTTGCACGTTACAAACATATGCACAAAAACATAATACCCTGTACCAGAAAAAAGAATTTGGTTCAAGAACCTCAAAACCTGGGGGCTACCAGAAAAAATTGACCAATATTTATAATTTATAGTGGAGAGATGTGCTACCTAATAAGAACTCGACGTACTAAATTACAGTCAATTTGGTCGAAAAATCTGATCAGAACCCCCAAAATACCAAAAATTTTGGGGTACCGTTATATGGGTACTACCAGAAAAAATGGACCTATATTTATAATTTTTAGTGGAGTAATTTGGTACCCAATAAGAACCCAATGTACAAAATTTCAGCGAATTCAGTTATAAAACGAGCCCAAAAACCCGAAAATACCGAAAATTGGGGGTGCCCTTATATGGGGGCTTTCCGAAAAAATGGACCTTTATTTATAATGTTTGGTAGGGAGATTTGCTACCCAATAAGAACACAAAGTACCAAATTTCAGTGAATTCGGTCGAAAAATGCGATAAAAACCCCCAAAATACCGAAAATTGGGGGTAATCTTATATGGGGGCTATCCGAAAAAATGGACCTTTATTTATAATTTTTGGTAGGGAGATTTGCTACCCAATAAGAACCCAATGTACAACATTTCAAAGAATTCAGTTATAAAACGAGCCCAAGAACCCGAAAATACCGAAAATTTGGGGGTACCCTTATATGGGGGCTATGCGAAAAAATGGACCGTTATTTATAATTTTTGGTAGGGAGATTTGCTACCCAATAAGAACACAAAGTACCAAATTTCAGCGAATTCGGTCGGAAAATGCGATCAAAACCCCCAAAATACCGAAAATTGGGGGTAATCTTATATGGGGGCTATCCGAAAAAATGGACCTTTATTTATAATTTTTGGTAGAGAGATTTGCTACCCAATAAGAACTCAAAGTACCAAATTTCAGCGAATTCAGTTAAAAAACGCGCTCAAGAACCTCAAAATACCGAAAATTTTGGGGTACCCTTATATGGGAGCTATGCCTAAACGTGGAGCGATTTTCTCCAATTTCAATAGGGTTCGTCCTTGGGCCAATTAAGTGACCTGTGCCAAATTTCATCCAAATCGGATCATAAATGCGACCTGTACTTTGTTAACAAAAATACATGGACGGACGGACAGACGGACGGACGGACGGACAGACGGACAGACGGACATGCATAAATCGACTCAGAAAGTGATTCTATGCATATTCTCAAAAGGAACCATGGGTCTATCTCGATTATTTTTGCCTGTTACAAACATATGCACAAAGACATAATACCCTGTACCACAGTGTGGTGAAGGGTATAAAAACTCGAAATGTTTGCTAATAAAAATGGACACAAAATGCCCACAGGTGTTTATGGCAAACAAAGGCGAATTCGATTCAGGCTCCATAAATACCTCATAAATGAGCAGCAGTATCTAGCGACAGTCGAGCAACAATATTAATATTTGCCATTGACAAACTGAAATGTTAATATAATATTTGGCCCCGCAAAATACAAAAACAACAAAACTATTTCACTTAAATGAATATTTAATTATTTGCTATATGTCGCAAAATTAATGACACTTTTGTTCTGTTGCAATATGATTTTATTATTATATTAAATTTTATATTAAAGACCAATATTTACATATATTTTAAAAATCAAAGCTGAAGAAAAAATTTCTTAAAAATCGATAGACATCGATTATACTCGAAAAAATAAATATTTTTAAAAAATGTACGCTTATAATTATGCTCGAAAAATATGTTCAAAAAGCCCACGCCTACAATTATGCTCCAAAAATATTTCTGAACCACCCCACGCCTATAATTATGCTAGAGAAAAATATTTTTAAAATCCACGCCTATAAGTATGCTCCACAATAAATACTTTAAAAAATCCACCCCTATAAGTTAACTCTAAAAAAATGTGTATACTATTTTTATACCCTACACAACAATATTGTCAGGGTATTATAGCTTTGTGCAGCCCCAGGAGTTTGTAACGCCGCGAAATATTGGTCCTAGGCCCACCTTTAAGTATACCACCGATCGTCATATCTCGACTAGCTGAGTCGATCTAGACACGTGTGTCCGTCCGTCCGTCTGTCCATTATAATTTGTAAACACGATACAGGCCACAGTTATGGATCAATCTTCACGAAATTTTGCATGTAGGATGGGCTGTGGCCAATGAAGACCCCTATTGTTTTTGGTAAAGAATATTTAGGGGATGAAATGGACCAAAAACTGTATTTATGTCTGATTTCCTGGTCGCTCCAGAGACCGCAATTATGACCCAAACTTCGCGAATTTTTACATGGGGATGGGGATCAGGCCAAAGATTAAGCATGGCTGTTTTGATAAAGATCGATCAATATTTAGCGGGTCAAATGGACCCTGACTTTTGTGTGAAAAAATTACAAAATTTGTATTCTATAGCGGATATGTTAACCCCTAAATGACGTAGACCCCAAAAGTTGATAGTATATCGAAGAGGAGTGGTTGACCTTTAAATTGATACCAATTGTATTGTCGTATGTACTCGAATGTGGGAGTTACACGTAAATATTTACATCTGCTTACGTATTCAGATATTATTTAGTAACCCATTATCACTCTAGAGGGCGGAAATATAGTGGTGTTCGCGTTGAAATTTTCCATGAGGATCCAGGTGTGGTCAAGATCAGATAATTGGGATAAAGTGGACCCAAAACTTATTTTTTGTGTTTTGTTTGTTTTTTTTTTTTTTTTTTTGAGTCGATCTATATGCCACAAGCAGTACATCACAACACAATCCACGGTGAAGGGAATTTGGACAAGTAATTAGAAGGGATGTACTGAATATTAGTAATATATGTTGGCCTCTAATCGGTCAAAAGGGTCCAAATATCACGAAATATTGCCCAAACTCAGAACATAGCACCACAGATAGTTAGATTTTATTGGAAGTTGTGTAGGGTATCATATGGTCGGCCCCGTCCGACTATACTGCTCCGCTCACTGGTTTAAAAATTGTATTGTTTTCGAAAAAAATATATGTTTGCATATATGCATGTGTGAGTTTGACAGCTTTAATAGCATGAAACTATTATTAAGCGGATACATACAAATAATATTTATATTGCTAGCTAACAATATGTTTGTATTTAGTATTCATGATCTGGTGATTAAGTTCTTATGAGCTATAACAAATTGAATGTATTGTATGCAATATATTTTTAAATTATTTAAATATTTTTTTTTATAATAACATAAACATTGTTTCAGTAATATTCCTCAGGAAAAAATGTGTAAAAAATTCACGCCCACACACAGAGAATAATTATGAAACGTGTTAGAAACAAAAAACCGAACAACACCACCAAACAAAATTAGCATTCATTATGTCTATTCATGGCTAAATTTAATTAACTTTTAATAAAGTGGCCATGTCAAATGCAGATAATCAGGGAGTGTAGAAAACAACGGAATTTTTATTTGAAGAGAAAAATTATGTTTTGTTCTGTTTTTGTTTGTGTGGGCATTAATGTTAAGCCAAACATAAATATTAAAGATTTCGTTAATTTAGTGGAGTTTTTAATAAATTTTTAAATACACAATTATGGACAAGAGTCTTTCATAGACGAGCTGAAAGGAGTCTTTCATAGACGAGCTGAAGAAGGGAGTTTTTTTCATAGACGAGCTGAAGGGAGTCTTTTTCATAGACGAGCTGAAGGGAGTCTTTTTCATAGACGAGCTGAAGCAGGGAGTCTTTTATAGACGAGCTGAAGCAGGGAGTCTTTCATAGACGAGCTGAAGCAGGGAGTCTTTCATAGACGAGCTGAAGCAGGGAGTCTTTCATAGACGAGCTGAAGCAGGGAGTCTTTCACAGACGAGCTGAAGCAGGGAGTCTTTCATAGACGAGCTGAAGCAGGGAGTCTTTCATAGACGAGCTGAAGCAGGGAGTCTTTCATAGACGAGCTGAAGGGAGTCCTTCAATGACGAGCTTATAGATGAATTGAGGTGCAGAGAATCTTTATAGACAGGCTGAAGGGCAGCTTTACAGAAGAGATGAACGGCCAGAAATTCATTTTAGATGAGCCGAAGGGCAGGGAGCCTTTATAAAAGAGCTGATTATTTTTTTGTACAAGTAGAAGTGCAGGGAGTCTTTATGCACATGCCGAAAGGCAGGAATTCCTTATAGATGAGCCGAAGGTCAGTATGATCCGAAAGAAGTCTTTAAGAAGAACTAAAGGCCAGGGATTCTTTATAGAAAGGCTGAGTACGTTTAGACTGGCTAAAGGCTACAGTTTTTTATAGACAATCCGAAGGGTAAGGAGTTTTTTACACAATCCGAAAAGCTGGAAGTCTTTATGGACGTGTTGAAGAGCAGGAAATATTCATAGACGAGCTGAAGAGAATCTTTCATAAATGAAATGAAGAGAGTCTTCCATAGAGCTCCATAGAGCTGAAAGGAGTCCTACATAGACAAACAGAAAGAAGACTATCATAGACGAGCTGACAGATTAATTGAAGTGCCGAAAGTCTTTATAGACGAGCTGAAAGTCAGGGAGTGTTTATGGACAAGTTGAGTCTTTATAGAGGATTTCAGAATTTATGGGCAAATTATAGAAAAGGAAGCCCTTATAGACGAGCTTAAGGGCCAGGATTCTTTATAGACCAGCTGAAGGACAGGCAGTCTCCATAAATATATTTTTCTAAAGCTATGGATTTTTTAAAATTATTTTCTAGAGCATAATGCATTTTTATACCCTACACAACTATGTTGTCAGGGTATTATAGCTTTGTGCAGCCCCAAGAGTTTGTAACGCCGCGAAATATTGGTCCTAGACCCACCTTTAAGTATACCGATCGTCATATCTCGACTAGCTGAGTTGATCTAGACATGTGTGTCCGTCCCTCTGTCCATTATAATTTGTAAACACGATACAGGCCACAATTATGGATCAATCTTCACGAAATTTTGCATGTAGGATGGGATCGGACCTATTGTTTTTGGAAAAGATCGGTTAATATTTAGGGGATGAAATGGACCAAATACTGAATTTTTGTCGATTTTTCTAGTCGCTCCAGAGGCCGCAATTATTGCGCAAACATCTTAAATTTTTACATGGAGATGGGGATTGGGCCAAATAGTAAGCATGCCTGTTTTGATAAAGATCGGTCAATATTTAGAGGGTCAAATGGACCCTGTCTTTTGTGTAAAAAAATGTATTCTATAGCGTATATATTTACTTCTGGAGGACATAGACCCGAGAAGTTAATAGTATATCCAAGAGGAGTGGTTGGCCTTTAAATTGATACGTAAATATTTACAGGTGCTTACGTATTAATATATTATTTAGTAGCCCATTACCACACTAGAGGGCGGAAATATAGCGCTGATAGCTTTGAAATGTTCCATGAGGTTCCAGTTATGGTCAAGTACAACGCCTATAATTTTCGATGAATATCAGATAATAATTTTGGGATGAAGTGGACTGAAAACTTACTTTTTTGTGTTTTTTTCGAGTCGATCTATAGGCCACATTGAAAGTCGAACATCACAACACAACCCATCACAATATTGCCCAAGCTCAGAATATAGAACCACACAAATTTCGATTTTCGTGAATGTTGTGTAGGGTATCATATGGTCGGCCCCGTCCGACTATACTGCTCCGCTCTCTAGTTTAATAATATTTTTCTAGAGCATAATTATAGGCGTAGCTATTTTAAATACTCTTTCAAACATAATTGTAGGTATGGATTATTTAAAATATATTTCCAGGGCATACTTTTAGGAATGGATTTTTTTTATAAATATATTTTTATTGTATACTTTTAGGCGTGGATTTTCTAAAGTATATTTCTAGAGCATACTTTTAGGCGGGAATTTTTTAAGATATATTTCTAGATCATACTTTTAGGCGGGATTATTTAAAATGTATTTCTAGAGCATTATCCCTCCTCCACGCTTACCAGTACCCTTGCAATACAGTGCCATGAACCTTTCATTTTTGACTTTCTTAGGTCTGAGTCTTAAATCTTTAATTTTAATTCATCCTAGAGCATAACATTTCTCAACTGAGTAGGATTACAATTAGTATGAGCTTTTGTGAAAGGCAATTTGGCTTTCCGATTCTTTTCAGAAATAAAATGGATTTCTTCTTATTTTATGTGTGGATTTTTTAAGCCGTTGACAAAAAAAATAGTATCAACAAATTTCCCGATTCAATGTAAAGCGCCCTAAACATCTCACCCTATATACATATCTATAGAAGATTATCTAAAATTATATGCAATTTATATGTAAATTTTAAAGCCACTGACTTTTTGCCACACAACCCTTAGCCCATGTATGTATGTTCTATGGCAACTCATCCCTTGTCATGTTGTTGTTGTAGTTGTTGCAGTTGATGTTTGCACTGTGACTGCGGTATTGCCCTTTTCTGGTTGTTTATTTCTTCATGTGCACACACACACAGCTCGTCCGTTGCTTAGCAACTTTATTAATCTTATCTGCTTACCTCGGACGCATTATCTTGAAGTATACAAACGCATTATTATTGTCATCTTTCTTTCTTTTGTCGTCAATGCCGAAGAAACTCAACTAAAAAAATTCCAATAAAAAGCGCACTGCACAAAAGCCATATTCCATATACGACGAGTATATCCCTATTGTACGCAATTTCCATAAAAAGGAACGGAGAAAAAAAATATAATAACAACAATGCTGATAAAATGCATTCACTCGGCAGAAGTGATGGCAGAGTGCTTGACTGGTGGTGGGTAAATGGTAGGAAAATAAAATTTAACGTTTTGGCCCTCTTTAAGAATATGGTAGACAAGCTTATAATAATTTTATGCCATTTTTTCTTATGACATGCAGTTAAGCCGGCATACCAATGGAATAGTAGTAAACGACAGTAGGAAGTCCATTTTCGGAACGATAATATTTAAAAATATTCTTTTCGAGCATAAATATAGGCGAGGATTTCGTTAAAATATTTTTAAAGATCATGGTTATGGGCGTGGATTTTTTTTTAATATTTTCCAGAGCATAGTTATAGGCTTTCATTTTTTGAAAAAAAATATTTTGAAGTATAGGCGTGGATGTATTGTAATATTTTTCTAAAGTATAATATAGGCGTTGATTTTTAAACAATTTTCTAGAGCATATTTATAGGCGTGGATTTTTTTGAAAACACTTTCTACAGCATATTTATAGGGATGTTCCTCTACAAGGAGACCTGTTGAAAATTCTTTATAAATATATAATGCTGTATTCCATATACGCATTATTCTCAAGCATGTACACACAAACTCGCTCACACCAACTATGAGGTCCTGATAGTACCATAATTGTAGGATAAGGATAAACGTGCATACGTTTGTACGGCTTTAACATTTGGAAATTTGTGCTTCTTATCCATAGCTGTTGTTGTTGCTGGTGGCATTGTTGTTATTGCTGATGTCTTTTGGAACAGCAACAACTGACAATGCTTCTATAAACGACATCACATCCACGTCGTCGTCGTCGTCATCATCTCATCCTCGTTCTCATCAGCGTCGTACATAATGGCATTTGCTACTGTGCAAGGTTTGTTTTTTTCTTCTTTGGTACCGACAACGGCTTTTAAGGCAATAACTTCGACAATGACAAGATAGCAGGAGGCGTGTATGAAAACCCGGTCAGGCTTCAATAATGGCTGCTATAATGACAACCTGGAAGGAGTGTAAGTGACTGTATATGCATGCATGATATGATGGTTATTATGAATCATTTTAAAGGGGTATGAGGGGGATCGGTTATAAATCGAATTTAATTTGAGCATAGGCGGGGTTTTTTTTAATAGTTGTTTGTACAAAAATATTTTCAAAGACCAATCTTCACGAAATTTTGCATGTAGGATGGGTTCTGGCCAATGAAGACCCCTATTGGTTTTGGTAAAGATCGGTTACTATTTAGGGGATGAAATGGACTAAATACTTATTTTTTGTCGGTTATTCTGGTCGCTCCAGAGACCGCAATTATATCCTGAAATTTTACATGGAGAACAGGATCGGGCTAAAGAATAAGCATGCCTGTTTTGATATAGATTGGTCAATATTTAGAGGGTCAAATGGACCCTGACTTTTGTGTGAAACATTTCAAAATTTGTATTCTATGGCGTATATATTTGCCCCAGAAGGACATAAACTCGGGAATTGAGTAGTATATTCAAGAGGAGTGGCTGACCTTTAAATTGATACCAATTATATGATATGTACTCAGATGTGGGAGTTACACTTAAATATTTACAGGTGCTTATGTACTGAAATATTATTTAGTAACCCATTATCGAATTGTCCATGAGATTTCAGTTGAGGTCAAGGACAACGCCTTAATTTTCTGTGATTATCAGAAATCTGAATTTTTTTTCGAGTCGACCAATAGGCCACAATTATAAGCCGAACATCACAACACAACTCACGGTGAAGGGAATCTGAACAAGTAATTAGAAGGGCTGTACTGAATATTAGTAATATTTGTTAACCTATGGTTGGTTAAGAAGGTGCAACTATCACGAAATATTTCCCAGGCTCGGAATAAAAATCCGCAGAAAGTGTGAGTTCCGTGGTAGTTGTGTAGGGTATCGTTTGGTCGGCCCCGTCCGTCTATACTGCTTCGCTCTCGGGTTTAAAATTAATTTTTGGAGCATACTTATAGGCGTGGGGTTATTTAAATTAATATTTTTGAGCATACTTATAGGCGTGGGTTTTTTTAAAATTAATTTTTGGAGCATACTTATAGGCGTGGGGTTTTTAAAATTAATTTTGGAGCATACTTATAGGCTTGGGGTTTTTAAAATTAATTTTTGGAGCATACTTATAGGCGTGGGTTTTTTAAAATTAATTTTTGGAGCATACTTATAGGCTTGGTTTTTTTAAATTAATTTTTGGAGCATACTTATATGCTTGGGATTTTTTAATTAAATTTTTTGAGCATACTTATAGGTGTGCCTTTTTTCAATTAAATTTTTTGAGCATACTTATAGGCGTGGGTTTTTAAATTAATTTTTGGAGCATACTTATAGGCGTGGATTTTTAAAATTAATTTTTGGAGCATACTTATAGGCGTGGGTTTTTTAAAATTAATTTTTGGAGCATACTTATAGGCGTGGGTTTTTTAAAATTAATTTTTAGAGCATACTTATAGGCGTGGATTTTTTTAAATTAAATTTTTGAAGCATACTTATAGGCGTGGATTTTTAAAATTATTTTTTGGAGCATACTTATAGGCGTGGGTTTTGTTAAAATTAATTTTTGGAGCATACTTATAGGCTTGGGATTTTTTAATTAAATTTTTTGAGCATACTTATAGGTGTGCCTTTTTTAAATTAAATTTTTTGAGCATACTTATAGGCGTGGGTTCTTAAAATTAATTTTTGGAGCATACTTATAGGCGTGGATTTTTTTAAATTAATTTTTGGAGCATACTTATAGGAGTGGGTTTTTTAAAATTAATTTTTGGAGCATACTTATAGGCGTGGGTTCTTAAAATTAATTTTTGGAGCATACTTATAGGCGTGGATTTTTTTAAATTAATTTTTGGAGCATACTTATAGGAGTGGGGTTTTTAAAATTAATTTTTGGAGCATACTTATAGGAGTGGGTTTTTTAAAATTAATTTTTGGAGCATACTTATAGGCGTGGGTTTTTTAAAATTAATTTTTGGAGCATACTTATAGGCGTGGGTTTTTTAAAATTAATTTTTGGAGCATACTTATAGGCGTGGGTTTTTTAAAATTAATTTTTGGAGCATACTTATAGGCGTGGGTTTTTTAAAATTAATTTTTGGAGCATACTTATAGGCGTGGGTTTTTTAAAATTAATTTTTGGAGCATACTTATAGGCGTGGGTTTTTTAAAATTAATTTTTGGAGCATACTTATAGGCGTGGGTTTTTTAAAAATAATTTTTGGAGCATACTTATAGGCGTGGGTTTTTTAAAATTAATTTTTGGAGCATACTTATAGGCGTGGGTTTTTTAAAATTAATTTTTGGAGCATACTTATAGGCGTGGGTTTTTTAAAATTAATTTTTGGAGCATACTTATAGGCGTGGGTTTTTTAAAATTAATTTTTGGAGCATACTTATAGGCGTGGGTTTTTTAAAATTCCTCGAAGTTCAATTTTTATAACCCTTTCCAAAATTGTAAATATTATCACACATGTCTACGCTGTAATGACAGATAGAGGGCGTGAGGTAATGCCTTGTCGGGTCATGGAATTACAAGTAAGTTCAAACATACAACACTCACTCACGTCTACACATGGCTATGTGGTGCATCTGCACATGTAAAGGATCTGGCTGATATCTAACTGCCAGCATACCTGACTTCATGTGTACGTATAAATATTGCATTATATCTACAACTATGCACTCACTCAGTCAGTCACTTGTTCGGAACGACGAGTAGTCACGCGTAATGATATCAAAACTATACTTCATCATCATCATCTTCGTCGTCATCATCATCATAGACGATGGCATCGTTGTCGCTCTCATTCCCATTAGTGCCATTCGTACTTGATAATCTTTTTGTTGTTGTAGTAGTTGATGTTATGAATACTCACTCTAAATGAATAAGTGGTATGTACGCGTACGTGAAAGGATGTGTCCGTGTCTATGTTTATGCCCATGTACATATCATTCACTCACACATCACATCCATGATCCTGACTGCCTTTTATATTGAAATAATTCTAACCGATTCCGGAGTATGTCAATAATGTTGATGGCGGTCGCTGGGTCTATCGGTCGGGTCGGGTGGTCGTCGTGTGCTTGACGTTGTTGTTGACAATGATTATTGTACTCCTGATGATGTTAATGTATGAGTTTTATTATTTGATTATTAAAGTTATTTCCTATTTATTTGGTTTCCTCTCCTACTTCGGATGCCGCTGCGTTGCTTTAGAAATGCAAATTATTATCGGAAGGTAAGTTGGTGGGTGACGGTGGTAGTGGGGTTTTGCAAATATTTAGTTGAATTGTTGCAATATAAATAATAACAATTTGCTGTTCAGAGACAATATGGGGTATTTAAGTAAAAATGAACCGAAAAAATAGGGGGTGCAGAGGCGTGAATTTTTTAAAAATATTTTTTCAAGGGTTTTAAAGGCTTGGATTTTATAAAAATATTTTTAGGAGACTAGTGTTATACACAGGCCTGATTTTTTTTTTTTCAACAGTTTCTGAATGCATATCTCATATGTTCCCCATCATATATATGTATTCTTTTAATATGTTGTAGTTTCCCCATATACATATGTATATGAATGTGATGTCGTATTTGTATTGGTGTCGATTTAATATCTTGCATTATTTATGAATGGTAACCAATTAATAAAATAATTTTGTTATTTTTCCTCATCCTCGCCCGAACAGCAGCAGCAGCAGCAGCAACAACAACGACAACAGCAATACAGATAATTAGTATAATTTTATTTTGAAAACACGTACGTGACACGTACACCAGTCGCCAGTCACGGTATGGGTTGGACGTTCAAATTTGATTAAAATTCACACACGCCTGCCACGCTTATGAGATGGCTGGCTTTTTAAAAAAACAGGTCAATTGCTGATGCTGTGGGTGTGTGTTAAGGCAAGCATTGTAGGAAATTAAGGCCAAGTATTAATTGGGATTGTCCAGCTATGGAATGAGGTGAGATGGAGAAAATGGACGATAATGAGGAAAGATGGTCAAGCAATAAACTATTGTAAAAATGTGTGTTTTTTTGGCAACTCTTTAAGAAATGTTTGTTAAAAAAATTCTGAATTTTAAAGCCCATATTATTTAAACAGCCACACTTCTTTAATTCCTTGACTATTCTGTTTATACCCTTCACCACACTGTGGTACAGGGTATTATGTCTTTGTTCATATGTTTGTAACAGGCAAAAAAAAATGAGATGGACACATGGTTCCTTTCGAGAATATGCATAGAATCACTTTCTGAGTCCATTTACGCATGTCCGTCTGTCCGTCCGTCCGTCCATGTATTTTTGTGAACAAAGTAAAGATTGCATTTATGATTCGATTAGGATGAATTTTGGCATATGTCACTTATTTGGCCACAAGACGAACCCTATTGAAATTGGGAAAAAATCGTTTCAGATTTAGATATAGCACCCATATATTTTTTCGTCCGATTTAATGTAAATGATGCACCAAAGTCCCTATATAGCCTTCGATTTGCACGAAATTTGGCACAGCGTTATGAATTAGGTCTAGAATGATGTGTGTTAAGTTTCCCGAAAATCGGTTCAGATTTAGATATAGCTCCCATATATATTTAAGGTAAATGGTGCACTAAAGTCCCAAAATATCTTTCAATTTGTACGAAATTTGGCATAACGTACTGAATTGAGCCTAGAATGATGTGTGCTAAGTTTCGTGAAAATCGGTTCAGATTTAGATATAGCTCTCATATATATTTTCGTCCGATTTAATGCAAATGGTCTACCAAAGTCCCTATATATCTTTCGATTTGCACGAAATTTAGCACAGCGTTCTGAATCAAGCCAAGAATGATGTGTGTTAAATTTCGTAAAAATCGGTTCAGATTTAGATATAGCTCCCATATATATTTTCGTCCGATTTTAGGTAAATGGTGCCCCAAAATCCCTATATATCCTCCGATTTGCACGAATTTTGGCATAGCGTACGGAATTAAAAATCGGTTCAGATTTAGATATAGCTCCCATATATATTTTCGTCCGATTTAATGTAAATGGTCCACCAAAGTGCCTATATATATATATTTAGATTTGCACGAAATTTGGCACAGCATTATGAATTAGGTCTAGAATAATGTGTGTTAAGTTTCGTGAAAATCGGTTCACATTTAGATATAGCTCCCATATATATATATATATTCGTCCGATTTAAGGTATATGGTGTACCAAAGTCCCTTAATATCTTTCGGTTTGCACGAAATTCTGCATAGGGTACTGAGTTAGGTCCAGAATGATGTGTGTTAAGTTTCCTGAAAATCGGTTCAGATTTAAATATAGTTTCTTTATCTGACCAAGTGAACAAATTAGTATCGGTTGCAGAATGACATGTTTATGAATTCAACTTCATTTTACTGGTCCTTTAAAAATGCGACGTTTGTTAGGATTCATCTGTTGAATATACCCAAAGTGGTGATGGGTATCATATAGTCGGCCCCGTCCGACTTTACTACTTTCCTCAATGGGTTAAATCCCCTTTTTTGTTGGTCGTTAAAAAAATGTTGGTTAAAAATTTTGTTTGCAACTAAGTTAAAGCTTTTTCCTTCCTTTTTCCTCAACTCCCTCCTAGACACCTTGCATGCATACAAAAAACACGCACTCTTTACCGAAACATCCATCACATAACATTGTTGCTAAATGCCTTAATAAAAAGTGTTTTTGACACATTTTTATTAAATGTCAACAGTTCAACTAACAAAACCAAACCCCATCCCCTTCTCCCTCCCTCCCCACACAATAAAACACATAACAATTGTGAATACAATTGTGCACTTCATGAACTCCTTGGCATTGTTAGTGTTGTTGCTGTTGGTGACAAAATGAATTATTTCACATCACGGAACTTCACACTCTCCCCAATACACACACACACTCACTCACTCACCACACACCCCACATCCGCACAGCAATCATTACGCACAATAGTCCCCATTTCGCTGCAAAACTTAACAACTTTTGTCGCAAATTTCCATTTGGAGTGTCGAGGCCACTTGAAGCTCTACGTACGAATGACACTTTTACCACCCACAGCCCCTGGTAGTTGGTCAAGTGGACAACAGCTGCCCGGGATTACATAATGTCTACAAAATGGAAGTAAATGCGTCCATATGAATGGAGCCTTTCACGTGTGAGTCGTTGGAAGAAACAAAGAAATTTCAATGAGCTGCTGCTGCTGGAAAATTCCTCACTGAGTTGGTTGGACGGTTGGAGCCGGACTACCACAATTGAAATTAAGCTTTCATATCAATGACATCTGTTGCCACATACAGAGGGTGATACACATATACACACACACACTCACTCTATTGTCATTTGGCTTTAAGAGTTTACGAATAATGTCTAGTATTGTGATTTTATTATTGCATTTTTGCAAAGTGACATATGGAGTGACAAAGTTAAAATGACTGGTCATTTGAATGAATCATGACATTAGGAATCATGACATCTGCATCAGATTTGAAACTAGGGGATAAGTATTTTTAATCCATATAAGCTCAAATTTTAAAATATTTTTTAGGGACCATTAATAGGCATGGATTTACAAAAAAAAACATATTTTTTCAAGGACTCCAATAGGGTGATGTAGGGGACTGTAGGGTGACGTAGGGGATGATAGATACTAAGCAACGGCACTGATTGGCTTTAACATGGCGAGATCCAGGCTTATCTTGGTCCCTCTTTCATCTCAATTATGGACACTGATCTCCCCGCGGTGCCACCTGGGGAGCTATTTTCATCACCCAATGAAATAGTGAGCTAATATGTGCCGCGAGTTCACCCATAAGAACTATAAAAAATGGGTTGAGGCGTCGGGTTAGTTGCCCACACTCCGAAACCCCCTCTTACTATGAAAAAGTAACGAAAAAGAAAACAACACCCACCTTATGCTGACGACCCCCGCAAATGGACCAGGACCATGGGACCAGGATCTTCGAATCTGCACTTGGAATGTGACATTCCAAGTGCAGATTACCCGGTATTTACCGAGGGGTGTGTAAATACCGGTATTTACCCGGTAAATACCATCTCTAGGAATATGCGCACGTTGTACAGAACAGGCGCAGTTTTCGCCTTGGCGGATGTACTCAAGAAGTACCAAGCCGATATTATTGCCTTACAGGGAATGCGATGGAAAGGGACAGGCGTAATTAAATCAGATGATTACGCCCTGTATTATAGCTGCCATGAAACGATGCGTGAATTTGGCTGCGGATTTATGGCTAATAGGGGAATAACAGACCTCGTCTCCAGATTCACTCCAGTAGATGAATTGCTATAATCCGTATAAAAGCGAAGTTCTTCTCATTTGCGACCATGCTCCGATCAACAGACCAAAGACATATTTTACGAGCGCCTAGAAACTGCATATGACCACTGCCCTGGCCATGACATTAAAATTATGCTAGGAGATTTTAATGCAAAAATCGGAAGGGAAAATATTTTTGGTTCCACCGTCGGAAAATTTAGCCTCCACGAAGAAACATCCGACAACGGCATGAGGTTGATTAGGTTCGCGGCAGCAAAAACATGGTAGTTAGCAGCACCAGATTAAAGCATCTCGATATACACAAGGCCACCTGGATTTCTCCTGATTGACCCTGTTGTGATAGACGGAAGACATTCGTCCAGTTTTTTAGGCGTACGATCGATACGAGGAGCTAATATCGATTCGGACCATTACCTTGTGGCAGCCAAGGTCAAGTCTTAATGTAGCAGCAAAGGTGCGATCTAACACAACACGGAAACTCGTCGTCGAAAAGATGCAAACACAACAGGTAGCCGAGGCCTACTCCGCTCAACTTACCCACTTGGTTGACGAACTTGTCCCAATAATAGTATATAGAAACACAATGGCAAAGAATTGCCCATTCCCTACAAACTGCAGCAAAAGCAACACTTGGGTATCAAAGACCACTATCAAGAAATCCCTGGTATGATCAGGAGTGTCGTAATGCTACTGATATGAAAAACACAGCGTGTAGGGCAACCCTGCGGACAGTAGCAACAAGTAATGTGATGGAGAATAATCGGGAGAAAAGGAGAGTAGAGAAACGTATTTTCAGAAAAAGAAGAAATAGCAAGAAAAACCTGAGCGTGAGCAAATCGAGATGAACAGAAGACAGAATGAAGTCCGAAAATTCTACCAACGGGTAAAACATCCTCCTGTAGAGATAAAGAAGGAAACCTGGTGACAGATACAGACAGCGTGCTGTGGATCTGGAAAAACTTTTGGTATCAAATAGTAGCAGTGAAGTTGATACCCCAGAACCAATAATAGATGACGGTATAGAGTGTATACCACCTAGCCAAGATGAGGTCAGAATAGCAATCAATCGGCTGAAGAATAGTAAAGCAGCAGGTGCCGATGGTTTACAAGCCGAATTATTGTACCAGTCTACAGATGTTGGTAAGGATTGGATTGGATTGGAACCTCAGCATCCTGTGTCCCGTGCACAAAAAAAGGAGACAAGACGATATGTGTCAACTATAGAGGAATATATATCTTTCCCATCGCATATAAAGTGCTATCCAGCGTGCTGTGTAAACGACTGAAGCCAATGGTCAACGAGTTTTATTGGACCATACCAATGCGGCTTCAGACCTGGCAAGTCCACCCTTGACAAGATTTTCACTCTGCGCCAAATCCTGGAAGAAACCCATGAAAAACACATCGACACATTCCAACTATTCGTCAACTATAAAGCCACATTCGATAGCCCTATCCGTTCAGAGGTGTTTAAAGCTATGTCTGCGTTTGGTATTCCTGCAAAAGTAATTCGGCTATGCAGGATAAATTTAACTGAACAAGATCAGCAGTTAAAGTCGGAAAGGACCTCTCGGAGCCCCTTAATACCGAACGATGATTCAGACAAGGTGACAGTTTGTCGTGTGACCTTTTTGACATACTGCTAGAAAAGGTCATACGAGAGGTAAAGGTGAACAGAAATGGCACTCTGTACACCAAACAACACCAGTCGACGACATCGACATAATGGGTCGAACAATGGGTCGAACATTTGAACAAATTGAGAAGGAGACTGCCAAAGTGGGTGTGGCTGTAAACGTCGAGAAGACCAAGCTAATGGTATCAACGCACAAGGCGTCCAGTAGACTCGGATTAACTGTAGAACTACAGTTTCGAGGTAGTCAAAGATATTATATACCTTGGTACCGCCATAAACAAAACGAATGACATCAGTTTTGAAATTCGGAGAAGGATAGTGATGGGCAACAAATGCTACTATGGTCTGAGTAAGCAACATAAAAGCAAGGTCAACTCATGGCAGCCCAAACTCACGCTCTACGCTGATACTACCCGTGCTATTATATGGATCTGAAGCATGGGTACTTACGCAAGCAGATGAGGCAGCTCTTGGAGTGTTTGAAAGAAAAATTCTCCGAAAGATCTATGGGCCGATCTGCGTTAACGGCAAATATAGCCGACGAATGAACCATGAGCTGTACCATCAATTCTCGGACATCGACATTGTTAGACGTATTGAGCTGCAGCGACTACGTTGGCTAGGTCATGTTGTGAGAATGCATGAAGATGCCCCAGCCCAAAAGGCATATAAAAGCGAACCAGCTGATGGTTCACGCTGAAGGGGAAAGCCACGAATAAGATTGAAAGATCAAGTGGAGGACAACATTGCCGAATATGATCTTTCAAACTGGAAAAACTGCGCAAAAGACCGACGCCCTTGTAAATCTTTTTCAAGGACTATAAAAAGGGCGTATCAAGGGGTGTCATCAGGCGTGGATTTTTTAAAAAATATTCTTTCAAGGGGTGTCAGCAGACTTGGATTTTTTAAAAAATATTCTTTCAAAGGGTGTTTTTCATTTAGAAATATACACAATAAGCGCACAATTCCGGAACACAGATGTTATGTTTATTCACTCCATTAATTATTATTTATTTATTCAACAACAATGTTGTAGTCTGTCTCTATATATTTTTGCCATAATGATTGTTGATTTTAAGTAGAATTTTGTTTTTGGTTTGCCTACATTTTACGCTAAGCATCTGCTGATTGTGGTTTGATGAATTAAGCCATCCTTCGTTGTTGTTCGTTGTGGATAAAGGATAATGCATAACACGAATCATGCGGTCAACAATGTTTCCAGATCGTGTTATTTACTTTGCAAGGTGCTGCGGATGGATTTTATTATAAGTTTTATCGAAGCATTAAAAAAATAGTGGTGGTAAAAAACCACCTGGTATGTGTGGTTGCGTACAGTAGCAGAAGGTGTTCAATAAATTATCTTTTGCCTAATCTTAATTGGTTTCTTTGCAAAACAACATTGTAGTAATCCATAAAAAAAATACCTACACAAAATTTGGTTTCTTTTTTTTTGGGTTTCAGTTAAAAAGCTGTAGGATATTTGTGTTGATTTAATCAACAAAAATAATTAATTTAAGAAGTCATATATAAAGTTTCTTTAAGTGGTATTTAAATTTTTAAAAATCCACGTACATGGTAAGGTTTGGAAAAATAATTAAAAAACCAGTAAGGAAAGTAGTAAAGTCGGACGGGGCCGACTATATGATATCCTTCACCACTTCACCATATACAACAGATGAATCCTAACAGACGTCGAATTTTTGAACGACCATTAACATGAAAATGGATCCATAAACATGTCATTCTGCTCCCTATACTAAATTTTTCATTTGGTCAGATATAGGGTTGATTCTTATGTTATAGTAACTTCAGTAATATTTTTTGCCGAGTGAACCCACCTTGTTGAAGCATTTATATCCTACCTCTAGGTTATACTAACTTCAGTACGTTGTGCAAAATTTGTGTAAATTTTGTATAAAATCGGACGAAAAGTATATGTAGAAGCTATATCAAAATCTGAACCGATTTTAATGAGACTTGGCAGAGATTAACTACAGCTCATTGTACAAAATTCTGTGACAATCGGACACACAAGTGCACAATTTACATAAAATCGGAAGAAAATATATATGGGAGCTATATCTAAATCTGGACCGATTTTCAGGAAACTTAACACACATCAGTCTAGACCTAATTCATTACGCTATGCCAAATTTCATGCAAATCGAAAGATATATAGGGACTTTGGTACACCATTTACATTAATAGGACGAAAATATGTATGGGAGCTATATCTTAATCTGGACCGATTTTCAGGAAACTTAACACACATCATTCTAAGCTTAATTCAGTACGCTGTGCAAAATTTCGTTCAAATCGACAGATATTTAGGGACTTTGGTTCACCATTTAGCTTAAATCGGACGAAAATATATATGGGAGCTAAATCTAAATCGAAACTGATTTTCATGAAACTTAACACACATCATTCTAGACCTAATTCAGTGCGCTGTGCCAAATTTCGTGCCAATAGAAGGATATATAGGGTCTTTGGTGCACTATATAACTAAAATCGGACGAAAATATATATGGGAGCTATATCTAAATCCGAACCGGTTTTCATGAAACTTTGCATACATCATTCTAGGCTTAATTCAGTACGCTGTGTCAAATTTCGTGCAAATCGATTGATATATAGGGACCGTTTACATTAAATCGGACGAAAGTATATATGGGAGCTATATCTAAATCTGAACGGATTTTTCCCAATTTCAATAGGGTTCGTCCTTGGGCCAAATAAGTGACGTATGCCAAATTTCATCCAATTCGGATAATAAATGCGACCTGTACTTTGTTTACAATTTAACATGGACAGACATACAGACGGACGGACATGCATAAATCGACTCAGAAAGTGATTCTATGTATATTCTCAAAAGGAACCATGTGTCTATCTCGTTTCCTTTTGTCTGTTACAATCATATGCACAAAGACATAATACCCTGTACAACAGAGTGGTGAAGGGTATAAAAATATACGCCTATTGGTAATGCACGTCCTTCCAAAAATATTTTTAAATAGTCCACGCCTAAGGTTAGACCTTGAAAAAATCCAACTTTATTGTTGTTACTAAAAAAATCTACGCATTTTTGTTATGTCCTTGATAAAATATCCTTGAAGTCCTATCTGACTTTCATATTATTTGTCCCAAAAACTAATCATAAACTCTAGTACCCAACGATGTTGTTGACATTGTAATAAAT
Source organism: Musca vetustissima (assembly GCF_032173495.1). Taxonomy (NCBI): domain Eukaryota; kingdom Metazoa; phylum Arthropoda; class Insecta; order Diptera; family Muscidae; genus Musca; species Musca vetustissima. The sequence continues at coordinate 43,446 of NW_026882913.1, forward strand.
GTCTGACATGAATACTCTTATATATGTATCACACCCACAATCCCAACTACATTTACATATCTCCAGACAACAAATGTACTTATCGTTAGACCTAGTAGATTTTGTTTCTTTTTTCTGTCGAATTTTAACTAATTTCTATATGACTTAATGGTGTCCTTCGAATGGTGGTCCTTGTTCGCTTGGTTGGTTGCCTTTAATTTCTTTTAATGGAATGTTAATGTAAATCTTTTTTACGATATTCCCCACCCGAATAGCTCACACCCATATATTTATGTTTACAGAAATGCTGAATATGTGTTGATATAGTGTAATGATGTCTGTTTGCTAATTAGACACACACAGACACATACATATTCATATACACATCTACATATTTGTACACCGGGACATTTTAATGAAAACGACGAATAGAGCGAATAAAGGAATGCTGATGTAAACAAAACATTTCTGCTAATAACAAATGACCCACAAAACTTTACGACTTCGGGGAGAATTAATATGAAACAGAGATTCTCATATAAACAAACTAATGACCTGATAAAAAAAAACAAAAACAACATGGAAAAAGAATTGGATGAAAAGCTTTTAGCAAAAATAATGTTTAATAAAATATAAGTAGAATTTTACTGGTATTGCTTTACGATTTTGGGAAACCAAATTAAATACGAATGGTAAGAAGGAGATAATTATTTAAAATTTTAGCATTTTAAAATTATTCCTATTCTTTTTGTTCAAATTTCCATTTGCTACAACATCTTAGCTATACATTTCCAAAACCTGT